>NC_083113.1:54008491-54179919 GCF_949774975.1 Lagenorhynchus albirostris | reverse complement strand
CAAAGCAGAGCCACAGATAAGACATTTTCCCCGGTGCATAAAATGCAAAGGGGCTCTTAGCAGAGATGGCATGCTGGACGTCCAAGAGGACTGGGGAGATGTCCATTACAGAGTAGGTTTGCATGAACATGAGAAAATTGCGTTCCCTAAGGATATACTCCTGGCCGTAGTCCTCTTGCACGTCAGGGGTGAGGTGGTCCAGGATGTTTTTCTCCAGCTTGTCCCACATGTCACTCGTGCCTGCGATGTCTGAGATGCAAGAAAAAAAGAGAGGCTCTGTTGCTGGGAAGGCTAAAACAGGCATGTCCTACCCCTAATTGGGAAGAAGGCCCTTGTGAATTGGCTTCTGTTGGGAAGGATATTCCCAAATGCCTTTTAAAGCATGTGCTTTATAATGGCAATTCTATTCTTTTAAACATACATACAGAACAGTGCACAGATGAATAGGTTTCCACAAACCGAATAGCTCATGTAACCAGCAACCAGACCAAGAAAAGGACAAACCAGCCGTGGCCACCTTTCCAGGAGCCACTGTCAGATGAACAGAGCAGAGTAGCTTTGCCTGACTGTAGACATATGCATGCGTGGATGCATGTATTGTGTAGTCAGTAGCTTTCCATTCTGTAAATATGCCATAAATTATTTATCTATTACACTATGATGGGTGTTTGGGTTGTTTTCAAGTTGAGGCTTTTACGAATAGTGCTGCCACAAACATTCTAGTACATATCTTTTCATGACTATTATATACAATATAAAATATAATGTATATAATATATATTATCTATACAATATGTATATACCTACATATATATGTACACATATAATTTTTTAAAATATAGCAGTAACGCCTGCTTCTGTGTATAAAATTAAATATATAATGTTGGGAGTTCCCTGGTGGCCTAGTGGTTGGGATTCCGGGTTTCCACTGCCGTGGCCTGGGTTCAATCCCTGGTCAGGGAAGTTCCCGCAAGCCATGCGGGCAAAAAAAAAAAAAAAAAAAAAAAAGGTTAAAAAAATATGTAATGTTGAGCATCATGCTATCTATTTTTTTTAAAGTCTTTGTTGAATTTGTTACAGTGTTGCTTGTATTTTATGTTTTTGGTTTTTTGGCCCCAAGGCATGTGGGATCCTAACTCCCTGACCAGGGATCGAACCCATACCCCACCCCTCCCATCTCCCCCAACCCCGCCCCGGCACTGGAAGGCGAAGTCTTAACCACTAGACCACCAGGGAAGTCCCTCATGTTATCTATTTAATAAATATAATTTTAATTTCATTTTAAATAATACATTAAATTTTAACATAAATTATATGTGATTAAATATATAACCATATATTTAATATAGAAGTAAATTCTTGCTTATTATATAAAATCTAATAGTATCTATATAGTTACTTTAAAATATAGTAGCAATGGCTGCTCATTATATAAATAATGAATAATAAGTAGATGCATATGTTTTTAAAATTAATCTCCTCTGAGGAAACTTACAGTATTGTGTGTCATTCTACACTCCCTTCTTGCTCGTACAAACATATAGATATGTTTGGCTTTGGCTTAATTTTATTTTACCAGGAACAAACAAAACACAAAAAGGATCATACTATACGTATTTTCCAGGAATTTGCTTTTTTGTTTGTTTGTGGGTTTTGATTTTTGTTTGTTTGCTAAGTAATGAATCACAGACCTGCCTCCTGGTCAATGGCTATAGTTTGAAACCAGAGCAGCAGAATTTTCCATTGAGCAGCTTTTAGTCACCATTTCTCTATCAAAGGACTTGCCAGTCGTTCCTAGGTTTCACCATTTCAGGGAATGCTGCCGTCACCAGCTTTGCACAATGTATCCTTTTGTTTTTCGGCATTCACTTCTTTAGGCTACAGTCCCCAAAGGGTGGCTGTCTGGTCAAAAAACACATTCATTTTGAATTTTAACAGCTAGTGCCAGATTACTTTCCAGAAAGGTTGCAGCAACCCACACTCCCTCCCACAAAGTGTGTGATTGCTCAGGGATTGCTGTGGGGATGAATCTTTGCTAGCTTGGGTGACTCCTGGATACCAGGACTGCAGGGGAGCCTCACTATGAAATGTAAGCCAGTGAAATCCAATTATACTCATGGAAATGCAAACGGAGTTTCAATTGCTCATTTCTCTTCATGAAGGCACGACCATACTCAAAGAAATGATTACCCTGACAGTTACTACTCCAGAGGCTTCTGCATCTTAAAAAACATGTTCGCATGTACTATTGTTCCTCCAGCTACTTCTGCCCCAGTCTCTACTCTCACAGGGGATTCCTTTTCCTCTCCACTTCCTCCCTCTTTAAACACCTCATGGACTTTCTAATCACTCTTGTGCCTACCCTGTCCAAAATCCCCAAAACTCTCTTTATTGATGACAAAGCCACCACCCTTTTGTCAACCTTCATCTGCCACTTTTTTTTTTTTTTTTGTGGTAGGCAGGCCTCTCACTGTTGTGGCCTCTCCCATTGCGGAGCACAGGCTCCGGACATGCAGGCTCAGCGGCCATGGCTCATGGGCCCAGCCACTCCGCAGCATGTGGGATCCTCCCGGACCAGGGCACGAACCCGCGCCCCCTGCATCGGCAGGCAGACTCTCAACCACTGCACCACCAGGGAAGCCCCATCTGCCACTTTTGACACACACTTGCCCATCCCCTGCCACTTTGGGGCTACACACAATAAAACTGGTAACATGACGTGGATCCAAATCACATCTCTGCCTCTTATCAGCACTGTGGCTTGAGAAATTCCTTAACTTCTCTGAGCCTTGGTTTTCTACCCATATGATGGGAATATTATGATGCCTACCTCATAGATGAGGATTAAGTGAGATTGTACACATAAAGTCTTAAAATCTGTGAAGCGTGCAACATGCTTGAGCTAGTTTTTATTGCAGGGTACCCAAAAAATCTGATATGTTTCCCTGAATGTCTTCAGGAGCTCCTTGTGTCCCTCAAGATTCCTTTCCTCATCCCCCACTTCAAATGTCATTCTCCAAACTTAAGTCCTCAGCCCTCCACTGTCTGGCCTGTTGCCTTTAGAGAGACCATCAAATATCAGCTTTAAACTGAGGACATCCTGATATAAAAGAAAGAACCAGGCTCTGCACCTAGGGATCTGGTTTCAAATTCCCCACCATCGTGGTGTCACAGATGTCCATGCTGAGCTATATATTACCCATCCTACTTCAGTGTCCTCACCTGGTGAATGTCGTCAATTAAACCTACTCCTCAGGGCTGTGATGCAGATTAAAACATATATGGAAAGGATGGGAGTAAAATTGGAATGATAATTAAGGAAACAATTTGGAATTATCCAATAAAGTTGAAGATAATTAAAATCTATGATCCAGTCATCCCATTCCTGGGTATATGTCATAGGAAAAATCACACACGCATACGCCACGGTAGGTGTGCCAGAAGGTCCACAGCTGAATTGTTCACGGTTGTCCAGAAGTGCTCCAAATATCCCATCGATAGTAGAAAAATTGGGGCATATTCACAGAATACTAGCAATGAAAATGAATGAACTACAGCTACACACAATATAAATGAATTGTGAAAACATAATGTTTGGTGAAAGAAGCCAGACGCAAAAAAAAACCATACACATTGATTCCATTTAAAGTTCAAAAAGCAGTGAAGCCAAACTATTGTTTGGGGATGCCTGTGTGCATGGAACATTGTCAAGAACAACAAATAAACGAATGTTACAAAAAGTATGACAGGTTACCTGCTGCAGGGAGGAGAGGGCTAAAACTGGAGAGGACCATGTGAGGGCTTCTGAGAGCTGGCAGTGTTTTATTTTTTGATCTTGATGTTAAGTACATGAATTTTTATAATATTGATAATTTATTAAACTATGTGTGTATATGATATATTTCTCAATTAAAAAAATAAGATCAACAATATCAGGAAAGAATGTACGGAAAATGGCTAGTGCCTGATAAGAACAGCTGCCCAAAATGCTAGCTATGACAACTTCAGTGAGTCCTTGAAACTGTAACTTAACTGCAGGGTTGCTCTCTGGTCCAAAGGGAATCTTGCGTCTGTGTGTTGGAAGTTTTCGTTGGCTGTGTCACCAAACTCTCAATCCTCCTGCCACGTTCAAATTCAAATTCATCATTCTCCCCTTCCACTAGCTGTCAGGCAGCTTTTTGTGCTCTGTCTCTCTGGCTGCCATATTCGGCATCATCTTGGACCCACCCTCCTTCTCCATCAACTCCCCTCAACTCTCCCACCTGCCCAGGGAGTCCCCAAGTTGGAAACCCCTCTCAAGACTTCACCTTCCCTCCATTCCTGCTGCCCTGGTCCCGCCTCTCAACCTGAGTGGCCCAGGTCTCGTTCCCTCAGTTTCCTTCCCAGATGAGCCCGTTCACCGAGTCTTCGTGCTCCTCCTGGACAACTCTGGGAGATCCTGGCTGCTAAATGCTTCAAGACAAAGTTCTGCTTTTCTTTTAGATTTTTATCTGGTGCATTTGGGTTAATATTCAGACCTCTAGGGTTTGTTCTTTAGTGTGTTAGGCATCCCTCCCAGTGTGTGGCCTTTTATTAGATACGCTCTTTTACACCTTCATTTAGATCACCGATTACGTGGTTGATGACCCAGAACTAAGGACTGAGCCATGGGAGTCATCTACATCTGCTCAGAGTCCAGAAATTCAGGGAGCGGAGAGGAGAGGATGGCCATCTCCTCCCGGGGTAGAAGGATGTGGGTCATGTCCTTCAGAGGGGAGGAGGTTGTGTTTGAAAAATACATAACATCAAAATTTAATTCCTTGGTGAAAGGCGGCGGGGAGCAACCGTACACTGCAAAACCTGGCACCTGCCCCTCTCTACTTAGAAGAAACCCACCCATCCCAACCCCTCTTTGGTCCACCACTGAGGGGTTTGTCTTGAACTCTGTCAAAACAAAGGACCTTCAGCATCCCTTCCAGAATGAATATTGCAGGGCTCTTGGCCTCAGACACCTACTTGTTCGGAAGCCTCCAGGCTGGATGACAGAGACTTTAACTCCCCATTTGGATAGCTCTTGTCTCATGACTGCTGAAAACATGGTCAGAGCTGCCTTGGATGAGCTATAGGCTGCCAACTTCTCCATTGGAACCCCTCCTATGGGAACAATGGGAGAGAAAAAAATCAGGTCTGATGTTTTCATTTGTTCATCCACTAAGTATTTAGATGGCACCTACGTCATTCCAGGAACTGGTATCAGTGGTGACTAAGGCAGAGGAAGGAAGACAAATGCCCTCTGTATGCAGGTGAACGCATATTCTTGGTCACATCATTGTCTGGCTTCCTTTGCTTTTGCTTTCCATGCCGGCTTCATCACAGCTGGTCCAATGGCAAACCAAGCATAAGGCTCAATCTCTCCCAGCTTCTAAGCTAAATGTGGCTTAGGCAGGATAAAGAGCATCTGCCCCAGCCTCTGACCTTCCAGTTTGGCCAACCTACATTCTGAGATTCTGGGTGGACATATCTTTGGGGAAGTGGGGGCAGAGTGGGCACCGTTCTCTCCATTACAGAACTTGTAGTTGAACAAATTGGGTTTAATACTTGTTGCAGAATAATGGTCCCTCAAAGATGTCCAGAGATGTCTCTGGAACCTATGAATATGTTAGATTATATGGAAAAGGGGGAACTGAGGTTGCTAATCAACATTGAGATCATGAGCTTAGCCTGGATTATCCAGGTGGGCCCAATGTAATCACAAGGGTCCTTATAAGTGAAAGAGAGGAGAGAAGGGCATTGGAATGAGAGAGATGGCCCGATGTTGCTGCTTTAAAGACAGAGAAATGGGACCATGAACCAAGAATGCAGGCAGCCTCTAGAACCTAGAAAAGACAAGGAAATGGATTTGCTCGTAGAGCCTCCAGAAGGAATTCAGCCCTGCCAAAACATTGGTTTTAGCTCAATGAGACTCATTTCAGACTTCTGGCCTGTAGAACTGTAAAATAATAAATTGGGGGTTAAAGAAAAAGGGGGTGTGAGAAAGGACTTATTCTAGGAGGGCTGGCTAGGGCTGGGAGCAGATGCTCTTTATTCCACTTGAATCACATTTCTTTTAGAAGCTGAGAGAGATTGAGCCTTAAACTGCGTCTCTCATTGGACCAGCTGTGAGGGATGAGCTATGGAAGGCAGAAGCAAAGGAAGCCAGAAAAGTGGTGTGACCTTACTTGGAATAAGGTTCTCTGCAGATGTAATTAAGGTACAAATCTCAAGATGAGACCATCCTGGATTAGGATGGGTCCTAAATCCAATGATGGCTGTCCTTGTAAGAGACAGAGAAAGGGAAGACACAGAGAAACAAGGGAGCAGACCATGTCAACATGGAGACAGATTTGAGTGATGCTGCCACAGACCTAGGAATGCCTGGGACTACAGAAGCTGGGACAGGCAAGGAGGCATTCTCCCTTACAGCCTTCAGAGGGAGGTGGCCCTGCCAGCACTTTGATTTCAGAACTTCGGGCCACCAGAACTGTGACAGTATAGATTCCTGTTGTTTTAAGCCACTAATTTGTTACGGCGGCCCTAGGAAATGAATACGGGTGTGTTCCTGGTGTTCTTTCAACTGGAAGACATGAGATTATGAAGGGGTTCAGAGCACCCAGGAGACCTCATGGGGAACCCAGGATGACTGAGCCCATGACATTAAGGGTCCCAGGTTTGGCAAAGATTTCCCTGGTCAAAGAAGCATCCACTGGCTGAATTGATGAATAAACTGTGATACAGCCATACAATGGAATACAACTCAGTCACTAGAAGGAATGAACTTGATACACACAACAGCATGGATGAGTCTCAAAATAATTATGGTGAAAGAAAGAGCCGGACAAAAAAACAGTATGTATTGAATGATTCAATTTATTTATAATTCTAGAAAATGCAAACAAATCTATAGTGATAGAATGGATCAGTGGTTATCTGCTGGGGGGCCAGGGTATGGGTTAGAATGGGGGACAAGGAAGTCTGGGGAATGAAGGTCATGTTCACTATCTTGATTGTGGTGATGGATTCCTAGGTACATATCTATGGACCTTGAGGGCATTATGCTAAGTAAAGTAAGTCAGACAGAGAAAGACAAATACCATGGGATCTCCCTTATATGTGGAATCTTTTAAAAAAAAAAACTACAAAAAACGCTAATTCATGGATACAGAGAACAGATTGGTGATAACCAGAGGTGAGGGGTGGGGTGCTGGGGAAATGCATGAAGGAGGTCAAAACGTACAAACGTCCAGTTATAACATAAATACATTCTGGGGATGTAATGTGCAACATACTGACCATAGTTAACAGTACTGTGTTGTACATTTGAAAGCTGTTAACAGTAATTTTTTTTTATAAATTTATTTATTTATATTTTTTATTTTTGACTGTGTTGGGTCTTTGTTGCTGCGCGTGGGCTTTCTCTAGTTGTGGCGAGCGGGGGCTACTCTTTATTGTGGTGTGCGGGCTTCTCATTGCTATGGCTTCTGTCGCTGAGGAGCACGGGCTCTAGGTGCACGGGCATCAGTAGCTGTGGCTCGCGGGCTCTAGCGCCAGGCTCAGTAGTTGTGGCGCATGGGCTCCGTGGCATGTGGGATCTTCCCGGACCAGGGCTTGAACCCCGTGTCCCCTGCATTGGCAGGCGGATTCTTAACCACTGTGCCACCAGGGAAGTCCAAGATAGTAAATCTTAAAAGCTCTTATCCCAAGAAAAAAATTGTAACTGTGAGGTGATGGATGTTAACCTTATTGTGGTAATCATTTCGCAACGTATACATATAGCAAATCATGCGGTACACCTGAAACTACTACAATGTTATATGCCAATTATAGCCCAATAAAACTGGGGGAAGGGAATATAGGCATTGAAGTAGAGATACCTAGAATAGCTAATGTTAATTGTCATCATTATTCTTACATGGTTATTAAAGCTTTGGTCTGGGACTTCCCTGGCAGTCCAATGCAGTGGGCGCGGGTTTCATCCCTGGTGGGGGAACTAAGATCTCACATGCCGCGTGCGGTGTGGCCAAAATGAAAAAAAAAAAAAAAAAAAAAAAAAAAAAGCTTTGGTCTGGCTCACATAACTTCCTTTTGAGAAAAACTCATCCTTACCTCCCTGTCTTTGTAGGAAGGCTGTCAGTCAACGGTTCTGTCCTCATTCAGAGAGGCAGCCTGACCGATCATAATACCCCATCCCCTGGACCCGGAGATTGGTTTGGGGCTGGGCACGTGACCTCAGCTGAGCTAGAGTCCTGATCTAGATCGTGGAAAGGAGATGCTTTTATGGTTCATTCCTGGCTACTTAAGTGTGATAATGGTGCAACACCAGCACTCCCAGGGGCCATTTCTGCCCCCACACAGGAGAAGGGAAGCAGAGGAGCGAGAAGGGAGTTCAGAAAGCTGGAGGTAGGGGTTGAGGACGGAAACGGGGAGTGGAGGTCGGGGAGAGTTACGATGACTCGAAACTTGGTTCCAAACAGCCGGTGAGCTAATCAACTCCTTCTCCCTTCTTTAAGTCAGTCTGAGGTTTGGCCCTGTCACTTAAAAGGAAGAGTCCTGAGGCTTAACTGCTGAAATTTCAGTATAGTATCTGCCATCAAACATTCAGCTCTGGTTCCCATCTTGTCACGTATGACCAGCTGATGCTTGTTTAAGTGACTTTTAGTTTCACCAAATCTTAGTTCAAAATCCAATTCCTTCGTTTGACTGGGGAGGACGGCCAAAGAAGTTAAAGCAACTTGTTCAAAGTTTCAACCCAGTCTGTGCGGTTAGACTATGCTCATTTCTCTACGGTTTTTAGAGGTGAGGTGAGCTTGGCCAGTTGGAAGGAAGGTTAGCAGAGGGCAGCAGGTAAAGAGCCAGCTTCTGGAGCCAACACTGTCTGTGTTCAAATCCCAGCTCTGCCATTGATTAGGAAAGGCAGTTAAAGTTAGGAAAACCAGTTTATGTTTATGTGCCTGTCTTTTAATCTGTAAATTAAGAATAATGATAATACATGTATCACAGGGTTGTTGTGAAAGTTAAGCGAATTAATATATTAGAACAGTGTTTGGCACAAAATAAGCTCCCTATTAGGCCTTCCTATTATTTGCCAAGGCACTGGGATTTTTAAAAGCTCCCCCAGGTGATTCCAATGGGCAGATAGGGTTGTTAAACACTTCTAGAGAACATCTATGATTTTTTTCCATTTATTTCTGTCCTCTGGACATGTAAATATTAATACAGCTTGGGCTCTGGAAACTGAGATCTCTGTTTTGGTTGTGGAAGTTGTGATCTCAGAAGTTGGATAGTAACCTGGCAGTGCTGTTTGATCCTTGATCCAAGTCTCACAGATGTGGGGCATAAGGTATGTTGTGTTTCAAGAGACTGAAATTAAAAGAGACTTTCTAGTGCTATGCTGGAAGAAAGTTCTTCTGCTTATATGTTTGGTTTTGCTTGTTTGTTTTTGAGCTACATATGCCTTGGTCAAAATATATTTCCTTTAAATTATGTTGAGCGAAAGCCGGTTTCAAAAGGTTGCATACTGTATGATTCCATTTATATAATATTCTTGAAAGAAAATTACAGAGATGGAGAACAGATTCGTGGTTGCCAGGAGTTGGGGATGGGGTGAGTGTGTGGATGTGGCCATAAAAGGGG
Organism: Lagenorhynchus albirostris; assembly: GCF_949774975.1. Classification (NCBI taxonomy): domain Eukaryota; kingdom Metazoa; phylum Chordata; class Mammalia; order Artiodactyla; family Delphinidae; genus Lagenorhynchus; species Lagenorhynchus albirostris. The sequence goes on along the minus strand of NC_083113.1, from coordinate 54,170,271 downwards.
TATCTCAGGATCGTTATGGTGCTGGAACCATTCTGTATTTGATTGTGTTCATAGTTACAGGAAGCTATACGTAGGATAAAACTGCACAGACCTATAAACACACACACACATAAATGGGTGCAGATATAACTGGTGAAATCTGAATAAGTTCTGTGCATGGTACCAATGGCTTTGACATCGTACTGTAGTTATGTAAAATGTTATCATTAGGGGAGTCTGGATGAAGGGTGAACAGGACTTCCCTGTACATTGCCTTTCAGCTTCCTGTGAGTCTAATTATTTCCAAATAAAAAGTTTTAAAATGCATACTCCCTTTAAGACACGCTTAGGTGGCTTCCCTGGTGGTGCAGTGGTTAAGAATCCGCCTGCCAACGCAGGGGACATGGGTTCAAGCCCTGGTCCAGGAAGATCCCACATGCCGCGGAGCAACTAAGCCCGTGAGCCACAACTACTGAGCCCACGCACCTAGAGCCCATGCTCCGCAACAAGAGAAGCCACCGCAATGAGAAGCCTACGCACTGCAACGAAGAGTCGCCCCCCACTTGCCGCAACTAGAGAAAGCCCGCGTGCAGCACCAATGCAGCCAAAAATTTTTTTTTAAAGAAAAATTAAAAGACACGCTTAGGTCAGGAGAACTGCCTAGCTCCCATGTAGGTCTTCGGCCATACCAAGATCATAAAGTCTCCTAACATTTTGGTAAACAAAACTAAAAAATTAAGTTTATTGAAGTTTGGCATGGGAGGCCCAAAAATCAAGGCCTGGCTAATTTGAAATGTTAAAACATGAGAGAAGCGCCCTAAGCAAGCTAGAGCTTTTGAAACGTTTTCTGCCAAGGCTGCAACCAAATTTAAAGTGACAATATACTTCTTCCTCACTCCGTTCCACGCTCACCCCCATCACTGATGGACGTGGCTAATGCAAAGGCAAAACTTTGCCCTTAGAGCAGTACTCGCTTAGGAGGTACAAAAACTGAATGCTGGGGTTCCCCCCAATCGTTTCTAAGTAGCCAGTGCTGGTAAATGGCTCAGAATATGGGGTGACCTTGTTATTCAGCGACTTAATGGAACACCTAGTCAACAATGGGACGTGTTTTAACCAACCACGTACAGACCTGTGGACTCTTTCCATCCTTCATAACTGCAACTCATCTAGCCCTACTTGGTGTAGCTACCATGAAGGCAGCATCCCCCTCTCTTCTAGAACATACCAGTCCCCCCCCCCACACCCAGCTTTTCTGCCTCGGGGAACTGCTCAGTGAATCTGTTCCCTGGCAGGAATAAACTCAGCATTCATGTTTCTGATCACTCTGGTGGTCCTTGTCTTTCTGGTGGTCCTTGTTTTGACCTTATGGCATACTGTTGGCCGTGGCTAACACGGAGGGAAACTTGAAATTACAATCCTGGAGCTTACAGAATTGTGAGGCCCTTTCCCCACAGCCCCCTCAGGGGGCTTGGTCCTGGTCTTTGCCTGACTCCTTTGGTGTGACATAAGCAACAAGTTAGTAACATTTCCCAAGGTTCTAGCATTCAAATGTTCTTGATGTCCTCTGAGGTAACACAGGGCCTCAAAACACTCCTCCTAGCCATAATGATCAGCACCTACCAGGAGATCCTCTTGTTCCTGACCTAAAGCTAACATATGACCATACAGGAATTACGGAAAAGAAAGGGCGTTCCAAGTGAGTGCTCTACTAACAGGACAGAAATATTGCAGCTTTTCAGCCTGAGGCTTTTTTGATTTATAATAAACATGTATTTGGTCATGGTTGCTGTTTCTGGCACAGGGCTTCTAAAACCCTGGGAATTTCCTAAGTGATGAGAGTGGCAAAGGTTAACGAGGACTTTTGTTATGTTAATGGCACGAGAACCTCTCCTAAGGATGGGCGGAGGGCTGGTTGCAAGTGGATCCAATTAGAGGGGTGGAACTTTCAGTCTCTCCCCCGGGAGGGGAGAAAGATTGAGATCAATCACCAATGACTAATGATTTAGTCAATCACATGCTATAAGGAAGCCTCCATAAAAACCCCAAAGGAGGGGGTTGGGAGAGCTTCCAGGTTGGTGAGCAGGGAGATTTGGGGAGAGTAGTGAGTTCAGAGAGTGTGGAAGCATCACACCTTTTCCCTGTGCCTTGCCCTGTGTATCTCTTCATCTGGCTGTTGATTTGTATCCTTTATATCCTTTGTAATAAACCAGTGAGTAATCCAGTGAGTAAGCAGGTTTCCTGAGTTCTGTGAGCTGCTCTAGCAAATTAAGCGAACCCAAGGAGGGGGGTACCTCTGATCTATAGCAAATTGGTCAGAAGCACAGGTGATAACCTGAGCTTGCCACTGGCATCCAAAGTGGGGTTGGGGGGCAGTCTTGTAGGACTGAGCCCTAACCTGTGGGATCTGATGCTATCTCCAGGTAGAGAGGTAGAGAGCTTCAGAATTGAGTTGAATTGTAGGACACCCTGCTGGTATCTGAGCATTGCTTGTTGGTGTTGGGGTAACTCCTCTCTCCAATATGGAACCAGGTGCAGGACACTTTTATAGGGGTACCAGGGTCCCATGCCCACAGCAGCTTTCTCATTTTCTAATACCTTCGCAAGCCAGAACACCCATGACCTTGTCTCAGGAGAAAGTAATGAGGGCTACCGGCTGGTTTCTGCCTCCTCCAAGGTCAACTGGACTCAACTCAAGTAACAAAGTCCCGGGAATTCCCTGGCGGTCCAGTGGTTAGGACTCCGAGCTTTCCCTGCCGAGGACCCAGGTTCAATCCCTGGTCGGGGAACTAAGATCCCACAAGCCATGCAGCGCGGCCAAAAAAAAAAGGAAAAAAAAGTAACCACCACCTGGTGGTCAGGTGGTTAAGATTCCGCGCTTCCACTTCAGGGGGTGTGGCTTTGATCCCTGGTTGGGGAAGTTCCACATGCCGCGTGGTGCAGCCAAAAAAAAAAAACCAAAAACTTGAGGCATGGTTAGCAGAAATTGGAGACTAATAGCATCTGGTTGTTTCCTTGTAATTTGACAGGAATCTGGGGATTCGACAACTGTTTGGTATCAAGATGAATGTCTGGGACCTTGTTCAAAGTGTGATTGAGAAGCAGCAGCTGGGAATCTGTTAGAAGTGCAAGCCCTCAGGTCGCACTCCAGACCCCCTGAATCAGAAATTCTGGGGGTGGGGCAGAATTTTTTTCTTATTGTGGTAAAATACATAAAACATAAAATTCACCATTTAACCCTTTTAAGGTGTACAATTCAGTGGCTTTTAGTACGTTTACAATGTTGTACAACCAATAGCACTATCTAGTTCTGTATCTTCATTGCCCCGAAAGGAACCCCCATACCCCAGCCCCTGACAACCACTAAAATGCTTTCTGTCTCTATGGGTTTGCCTGTTTTGGACATTTCACATAAATAGGATTGTCCCAAGATATGGCCTTTTGTGTCTGGCTTCTGTCACTTAGCACAATCTTTTCAAGATTCACCCTTCAGAATATCAGTGCCTCATTCCTTTTTATGGATTAATAATATTCCATTGTATGGATAGACCACATTTTGTTTATTAATTCATCAGTTGATGGACATTTGGGTTGTTTCCATCTCTGGCTGTTATAAATAATGCTATGAATACCTATGTACAAGCATTTGTTGGAGCACCTGTTTTCTGTTCTCTTGAGCATACACTTAGGAGTAGAATTGCAGAGTCGTAACTCTGCGTTTAATTTATTGAGGAACTGCCAAGTGTTTTCCACAGAGGTTGCACCATTTTACGTTCCCACCAGCAATTCAGGAGAGTTCCAGTTTCTCTAGACCCTTGACAACAAGTGCTGTTTTCTGGTTTTTTGATTATAGCCATCCTCGTGGGTGTGAAATATTATCTCATTGAAGTTTTGACTTCCTGCAGTCGTTATTAAGTAGCCTCCTGGTGTATCAAGTGCTTCTGAAGTTTGAAAAAATTGTCCAGGGACCAGTAGCAGTCACTTAGGAACTAGTTATAGAAATACAGAGTCTTGGGCCCCCCTCAGACCAACTCAGTCAAATTCTACATTTTAACAAGCCCCCCAGCTGATCACTATACACATTAATGTTTGAAGCACTGGTGTAGGAGTCAGCCCTAAATTGCTTACACTTCCTAATCATTGCTTAAACGCGTTAGGGTCTGTGTTTTTTTTGCCCTCCCCCGCCACCCCCCGTTTCCCTGGTGTGTTCTTGCTTGGTAATCTGGAAAAGTGAGAGGAACCCAGAATTTGGAGTTAAATAGACCCAGTTACCAGCACTGACTTCATTGTTTACCAGTTGGATGATCCTGGGCTAGAGTGTGCTTGATCTAAAAAGGAATCAGTATCCGCACCCTGCACATGTTAGAACTGAATGACTTCAGGGGTGTAAGCATCGAATTCAACTCAGCATGAAGACGTTCACTGCATCTTGCTCTCCCCTCTCCCCCTTACCCTACGCTAAGCCCTGGCTAGCGTGAGAGTTTTAAGGAAACAAATCTCAGCTTTGGCTTCCTCTCATGTCACTGAGCAGCTGAGACTGGCTGAATGATTTGCCAGATGATTCCCTTAAGGCAGCCAACTTGGCAAGAAAAAAAATCCAGGAATGATCCCCTTGTCAACTCCTCCGGACTAAGTAAGACCAGGCTCAAGTTTGGAACTGTGAAATCTGCCAGATACCTAAAATCTGTAGACTTGTAAGACTCTCTGAGGCCGCTTACTTTGGTGTCAAGTAATTTTCATGCATTTTAAATAGCTCGAAGTGATGGGCAACCATTACTATCTCTCAGTAGAGAGGTCCCTGTTACTAGGATACTTTCTGTGTACCAGTAACTGTGCTAAACACTCAGAATCCACAATGCATTTAGATCTACAGTTGAGACCAGAAGTTCTCAACTGGGGCTGATTTTGCATCCCACCCCCACCCCAGTGGACACGTGGTAATACCTGAAGGTCAGCACTGGGTGCTACTTGCATCTAATGGGTCAAGAACACAGATGTTGCTAAACATCCTAGAATGCATCGGACAGCCCCCCACAGAAAGAATTAGTCTCCCCCAAATATCGATAATGTTCAGGTTGAGAAATGCTGCCTTAGACTCAGGAGCTGTGTCACCCTATCACGACAGAAGATGAAATGGACACAGACAAGTGGGGCTACTTGCCCCAGTTCACCCAGCTAGTGATACAGGAGCACGATTCAAAGCACAACGGGCTCAAAATCCCTGAGACCTTAGTCGTTTTATAAGGTTTGCTTTCAGCTGTTCTCGTTCAATCACAGCTTATGACATAACATGGGTATTTACTCTGCAATTTCTTAAGAGGAAAACTGGCCAGAAAAGACTTTTAGACCTGTCAAACATAAAGATTTTTCAAGTGCCCTTCGTACAATCAATCAAAGAGTCATCTCCCACTTCCTACAATCCTTGGTTAAATATTTATCAAACTTCCTTGCCAGGATTTGGGTTAAAGAGCTATTCTATTTCTGTGGGAGGGATGATAAACATGATTACAGGGGGGTGGAAAATCCTCCCAGAGAAGATGTGGTCAAATGTGGAAGTAGTGACCTGTTGGGCTTATTTGCCCAGGAGCTAGTGTGTGACAGCAGCAGGATGGAACAGTCCCAGGTGGCAATGCCAGCAGTTGGCAGGATAAAAAGCCACAGGTGCACACAGAGCCAGCCTCTTCATGGCAGATGGCTTTTGGGTCTCTAACTCTGCCACATGCCAGGTGCAAGGCTGATGCTTAAAACCGTGTCATTTCATCTCATCTCACCACGGCCCTAAGAAGAAACGATCATTATTATCCCCATCGGAAAATGCAGAAGCTGCAACTCAGAAGTTCAGGACTTTGTCCTAGGTCACTCCATTGTCAGTGGTAAAGACAGGATCAAAACCTAGGCAGTTTATCCCCCCTGAATTTTCCAGCTTCTGGAAGTTACCTGCATTCTTTGGCTCATGGCTCCTTCCTCCATCTTCCAACCTCTCTTTGAGTCTGACCTTCCTGCCTCCCTCTTACAAGGATTCTTGTAACCGCATCAGACCCACCTAGATAATCTAGGATCATCTCTGCCTTTCAGATCCTTAACTCAGTCATACCTGCAAAGTCCCTTTTGCCAAGTAAGGTCACATATTCCAGGTTCCAGGTTTTAGGTCATGCATGTATTTGAGAAACCACTCTTCTACCAGACCAGTTGCCTATTCACAGTATCCTGAGACACGTGCTTTGGGGTTATTTACTACACAGCAGTGGATAACTTGAACAGAGTCATCAGTTCCATCTCAGCTCCTCCTGGCTCATGCAAACTTCCATGATAAATCTACACCATTGAAATTCTTGTCGTGCAGAGGGTGGCCGAGGTGCCAGACTCAAGACAACCTGTGGGTCAGGGCAACCATGAACTCCTTTTGGAGAACACTTACTGGCTGTCTCCCTCTCTCTCCATACCTCCATCTTCAAAATTAGAAAAAGACCAGGGTGAACTCCCAAATAAGTACGTTTTCCAAAATTACTATTACATTAGCTTTGCCAAGAGACACATCATCAAGTTGGCATCACATTGGATGTGAGTTTTGTGGATTGATGGTTGGTTATATAGTGTCTTTTACACATGCCATGACTTTTCTGATTCTTGTGTTACAGTCTAGCTTCTTATCCCCTTGCTCAAAAATCTTTTCCATTGTTTTGCAAAACACTCATCAGCAAAATGCTAGGGATTCTGCTGAACTCCTCTGCCCCTCATCAATGAGGGAAACTATAAGCATGATTTAAGATCTTTGGCTCCTGTCCTCTTACAAACACCTGTCCTGTCGAGTACATATGCCTCCTTTCTGTTCTGCTTTCATGCTATTGTTTTAACAACTTTATAAAATTCCCTGGGTGGTTTCTGAGTCCTGCAAATGAACCTATTTCTAGAGTTTCCTTGAAACATAAGGATTCAAAGCTGGATGTGATGAAGGAAGACTCCATACATCTTGGTGACTGACTGGGTGGGAGAAAGGAGAGAAAGGCACAGGGAGAAACAAATCCAAGAAGGCTCAAAGCTCTGAAACCTAAAAGACTAGGAGATGAACAGAAAAGTCAAGAGAGGAAGCTCTGAATGGCTGATAGAAAGTTTAGCTTCAGACATGTTGACTTGGTGACGATGGTAAGATACTGGAATGGAACTAGTAAGGCTGGGTATAAAAGATTATGCATGTCCAGTGGTGAGAATAGGAGTGAGATGTGTGATTTATTTTAACGCTCAAACATTTTCCTCCCGTGGAAATATGTGACAAGTCCATTCAAAGTCTTGGCTTAGAAGAAGTTTTAGAGGTCAAGTTGAAGGTGTATGAATGCATCCTCTGTAGTGTAAATTCGTCACTTGCCCATTCATTCATCTGCACACTTGCATTTTTTCATTTATTAATTGAGCTACTACTTCACGCCAGACACTGGGCCTATAGCAGGTAGTGTGCATATCAGTGATACATAAGTAAAATCTTATGAACGAATCTTATGCTCAAAGTTGAGAACTAAGAGAGGAAGAGAAAAAACTTCCTTGTCACTGTGTCAAGGAGAAGGCAATGATAAGACTTTTCAGTAAATATTTGTTGAATGAGTGAGGCAAAGGAGCATGTGAGACTTTTCCAGATGTACCAGATTGTACCAGGGAACTGAGAAAAGTGAGGTTTCTACAGAGGTCAAAACTGTAAAGGCTAAGTTCAGAAGAAAGTTAAGGGTGAAATATTGCAAATGTATTTTCTCAGGATTTGTTTGCTTTAGCAAGGTAGCAAAATAATTGGAAATATTTTGGGGTTCTCATAAAATTTGAAATACAGTACTCATTGCTCTTAACCATCTTAGACGTCTCTCTCTCCATCCTTTCTCCTCCTCCCTCCCTCTTTTCCTTCCCTTCCCTTCCCTTTCCTTCCTTCCTCCTTCCCTCCCTCCATCCCACCCTCCCTCCCTCCCTTCCTCCCTTCCTTCTTTCCTTCCTTCCTTCCTCAGGCCAACCAGCAACACTAGTGACACACTCACATAGCTAGTAAGTTAGAAGAAGTTGCTAAGTTAGAACCAGGGAAGAAAATATGAGGGACAACGATTGTCTAGAAAATACACAAAAATGACTCCCTTAAAAAAAACAACAAAGAAACCAAAACCAACCAACCAAATAGTTGGATCCTTTATTTTAAAAAAAAAATATATCACTCAGAACCAACTGCTCTAACAGTGAAGAGTGCTATTCCTCAATGTGAAGGTAGGATCCTGGAGTCCAGAGCCCACCCTCTTGGCTTCCCTCTCACCCGTGCAGTGGCCCAAAAGACAACCCCATGGACACCACTCAAAGCTGAGTAAGGCTCTGAGGAACCCCAGTTTGGAAATATCTGTTCTAGAAGAAACAATCAGACATCACATGCATGGGCATTTTTTATGGAAGGGAGATCGTTAAACCCTTGACTTGTTGACTATCTGTTCTCTGAAATGGAGAGAGACGAGTTATCAAATGTCACACCCTGCCCCAACTGCCTTGAGATTGCAGAACGATGGGAACTGTCTTATGGAAAATCCTAGCAGGCAGCCAACTGAGACACAGGGCTCTGACAGTGCCAACAGAGTGAAGACATTTGCTGTTCATCTCACAGGGAACAACAGAGTGTGCAGAATTCAGGGAGGGTTGAAAACAGGTTCCCTGTCACGATGACGTGAAGTGTATGCAGGATTTCCTTTCCAAATCTAGGAAGCTTGTGCATTAGCAGTCACACTGTGAAGACGTGTGAGAGCCCTAAATCCCCAGTGATGAATAGATGAGTTAGAAGGTAGGTAAGAGTCAGTACATGCAAGGATTTGAAAGGAAAGGAAGGTTTTATTGTACTCAGATCAACGGTAAACACACGATTTGACTATTCTTCACCCAGCCCTGCGTGAGAGTGCCCTGCTTTCTCGTTCAGCCCCCAGGGAGCACTGAGGGTCACATCTTGCATGACCAGCACCCACGACCTTGTGGGGAAAGGTCAACTCACCTGCCATGCTGCTGATGTTCACCAGCCTCCCCTTGGATTTCCTAAGAAGAGGCAGAAATGCCTTTGTGACTTCCACGGCCCCGAAGAAGTTCACGGCCATGCATCGTTTGTATTCGGTCATGGGAATGAGCTCCCCGTCAGTTGGGAGGCCAAGGATCCCAGCATTGTTGACCACAGCCCACAGTCCTGAGGACAGAAGGGAACAACTCTGAGGTCAGGCAAGATGGGAGAGTGGGAAGATTTTTAACCCTTCAAGCTCTGAAGTCAAAAGGGCCCCTTTGAGATTTAGGATCTAGGCAGATCACTTCAACTCTCAAACCGTAGTCTCCTTGATTACTTGTGAAATATTAAGCAATGGTTTTTTGCAGGAATATTCTTTTGCCTCAAAGCCCTTTCCTACATCCGGCAGCTAGATATTTGTTATACCTGTGGAGGGATGACACAGCAAGGAGGAGATTTAATCAAAGTCTACCTCATGTTTCTCCCTCAAAGGAGTGTGTGGAGACAGAATGATACCTTTCGGACATGCAGATATAAGACGATATATCTTATATGCAGTGCAATGGTATAAGATCCTGTCTTCCCTTTTCCTTCGACTAGAAAAGATTCCTTAGTCTGGGAAAACTAGAGCAGAATTGCCAAGAGCTAAAAAGATTGCAGAGTCCCTGAGCTCTAGGCCCTTCCCCAGCCAGCCTGATCCCCTTGACTGACCAGGATCACCCAGAGGGCTTGTTCACACACAGGTCGCCAGGCCCCACCTCCAGAGAATCTGATTGGGGGTGTCTGGGGTAGGGCCTGAGAATCTGCATCTCTAACAAGTTCCCACGTGATGCTGATGCTGCAGGCCTGGACCACACTTGGAGAACCACTGTCCACAACTAGTGATTTTTCATCTTTGACTTCACATTAAAATCACCTGGGGAGCTTTTTAAAACCCCAATGCCCAGGCCACACCCAAGCCAATTAGATCAGAAATTGTGGGGTGGTGAAGAAAGGGCACCTTGGCATTAGTAGTTTTTAAAAGTCCCTACCAAGGGGCTTCCCTGGTGGCGCAGTGGTTGAGAGTCTGCCTGCCGATGCAGGGGACACAGGTTTGTGCCCCGGTCCGGGAAGATCCCACGTGCCGCGGAGCGGCTGGGCCCGTGAGCCATGGCCGCTGAGCCTGGGGGGTCTGGAGCCTGTCCCTACCTAGGTGATTCCAATGTACAACCAAACTTTGGAATCATCGCCCTAAACGGTAGCAGACAGGTAATACAAAAACTGCAGATGTTTTGGGGGAGGGGGATCTGGAGCAGAAGTGAGTGACCTGGGTCCTCTTTATTTTCTAATTTCTGGGCTTTTCAAAAAAATTAATTTATATATTTTTGGCTGCTTTGGGTCTTCATTGCTGTGCACGAGCTTTCTGTAGTTGCGGCAAGTGGGGGCTACTCTTCGTTGCGGTGCGCGGGCTTCTCATTGCGGTGGCTTCTCTTGTTGCGCAGCACGGGCTCCGGGTGCACAGGCTTCAGTAGTTGTGGCGCACGGGCTTAGTTGCTCCGCAGCATGTGGGATCTTCCCGGACTGGGGCTTGAACCTGCGTCCCCTGCATTGGCAGGCAGATTCTTAACCACTGCGCCACCAGCGAAGTCCCTGGGTCCTCTTTACAGAGGAGCAACATCCGGGGTATGTTCAGCTAGATAGACCTGAAGCAGATTCTCTGAGTTCCCTGAGCCTCGGCATGGTTTAGACCAGCTGTTTCTCAAGGTGTGGTCCCAAACCAGCAGCATCAGCATCAATCGGGAACTTGTTAGAAATGCAAATTCTGGAGCCCCACCTCAGACCAGCTGGATCAGAAACTGATGATCAGAAATTGTTGTTGAAGCTCAGCACTGTGATATAACGTGCCCTCGAGGTAATCCTGATGCACACCCAAGTGTGAGAACCAGGGGGCTATGCAGAGGAGCAGAACGAGCCTCAGTGCTAGCAAAAGCACAGAAATGGCAGGAGGCACCAACCCTAACAGTGCCTTTCTGATGGCTTCCAGGAGGTAGGTAGCAGCCAACCTGGACTGGACAGAGCACTGGACATCTCAGCAGAGTCCAGCATGAGGCACTGACCATTGAAGATGAAACGTCCCATCCCCAGGAATTTAAGATGCTACCCTGGGGAAATGGGATAAAGCTCAAAATGACTGAAACAGTTTTCGCCACGTGGCAGAAAGATGGCTCAAAATAGAAACTGCACTGACTTATAGAAAATAAAATTACATTTCTTGCACACCTGAGTTGGTGGTCTGACATTTACATGCAATAATGATTGGGAGCATTAAGTGAGATGATGCCTGGCACGTAGTAAGAGCTCAACAGCTATTACAAGGATGGTGATGGGAGGAGAGGATGCCTCTACTCCCACCTCCAAGTGATGGTTTTAATTCACTCAGCCTGATGCACACCTTTGACCAGTCCACATGCAGGTGGCAGCCTGAGAATGCCCTAAAACAGGGGCCAGCAAACATTTTCTATAAAATGGTGGATAGTAAATATTTTAGCACTGCACGTCCTACTCACTCAACTCTGCCATTACAGACAATCTGTAAATGAATGGGAGTGGCTGTGTTCCAATAAAACATTATGGACATTGACATTTGTATTCCACATAATTTTCATGCGTCAAAAAAATCTTCTGATATCTTTTAACCATTTAAAAATGTAAAAACCATCCTGAGCTCACAGGCTACACAAAAACAGGTGGCAGATCTATAGAATATTCTTTAAATGACAAAGTTAAAGAGATAGAGAACAGGTTAAGGATGAGAATAGGGCTCTAAAAAGGTAGCATGAGAAAGCCTGGTGGTGATGGAACCAGTTCTGTATCTTGAGTGATATACATCTCATTTCTCAGATGTATATTGAGCACTTACTATATGCCAGGGGCTGTGCTTAATGTTGAATGAATGGAAAATAGGAGTTCTTACTGACTGCTTGCCTCATGTCAGGGACTCTTGTAAGTGCTCCGTATCTAATAACTACTCCTTCAACTACCAAATGAAGCAGATAATATTACTCTCTTTTTGCTGGGAAGGTCAGCTGTAAAGAGGATGTAAGCAGGAAGTGCTTGAGGCCTCCACGGAAAACCCCCAAGTGAAGGCAAAACAGGAGAAAGCAGAGCTAAGAAATGGAGACTGGGTACTGATGACGTTGCTTAAGTGCCTGGACCCAGACATGCCTGAAATCAATGGGCCTTTTTAGTTATATAAGCAAAATACATTCCCTTTATGCTTTAGCAATTTTGAATTGGGTTGTGTCACTTGCGTCTGAAAGGATCCTGTTGGAGACATGGTTCTGGTTCTCAAGGAACCTTGTGGTGAGGAATGAGAGATGGACAGATTTGTATAATTGGTAAGACCAGTGTGCGCAACGGATATCAGGTGAAGGTCCAGAACGGGAAGTGAATGATGTTACCTGGATTACGAGGAGGGTCATGCAAGAGATGTTTGAGCTAAGTCTCCTTGGAAAGTAGAGTCTGGAGCTGGACAGAAGCAAGAGTCTAGAGGAATGGAGTGAGGCAAGAGGGGAATTTGGGTAAGAGGAAGCTGGACATGCAAAGATGTAAACTAGTACATTCTGTTCTGGAAACCATTCCAGAATTTACTGAGTGGACCAGCAGGTATTGCAGATTAAGGGTTTGGCAAGGGCCGTTTTCCTGAAGGGCCTTCGAATCCTTGGTAAGGTGTTTAGTGGTGGATGGAGAACCACAGAACCATTCAATGAGGCAAAGCATAGGCCTTGCTCCTGGGAGGAATGCAAGTCATGGAGGCTCTGATTATCAAAAGGTTTTCAGGATGGGCTTCCCTGGTGGCGCAGTGGTTGGGAGTCCGCCTGCTGATGCGGGGGACGTGGGTTTGTGCCCCGGTCCAGGGGAGTCCTGCGTGCCGCGGAGCGGCTGGGCCCATGGGCCGTGGCCGCTGAGCCTGCGCTTCCGGAGCCTGTGCTCCGCAACGGGAGAGACCACAACAGTGCGAGGCCCGCGTACCGCAAAAAAAAAAAAAAAAAATGGTTTTCAGGAAATGGATGACACTATAAGATGTGCACATTGTAAAGACCACTTTCCATTTGGAAAGCAATGGGGAAGGAAAGCCTTGTTGCGAGGGGGCCATTGTGGGAGCTCAGGCGGGAGATGAGGGCCCCAGTTAAGCCACAGCTCCCTGGGGATGATAGGAGGGGGCGGGATGACAAAGATATAGGACGTAGAATTGACAGGACTCCGGACCAATAGGATGCAGAAATCGAGGGTAAGCGGCAGGTCTAAGTGACCCCCCAGGTTGCTGACTTGAATGACAGACTAGGTGGCAGTGCTGGCGTTTGAGCCAGTGTCTGAGTCGTCGGATGCAGGAGGGTAAACTGATTTGCAGACCGGCAGCAGAGAAAAAGATAATGAGGTCAGTTTTTGACAGATTGAGGTGGAATGTCTGCTAACCAATTTTATATGCCTATAGGGCCTGACGTTTAGAGGAGAGCTAGGTTGGTAACTAACACACATTCAGAAGTTATCGTATTAAATCGCAGTGTTTCTCAACTCTGGCAGAATATTAGCATCACCTGGGGAGCTTTCAAAGGTGTTGATGCCTGGGACCCCCAAATGGGATCTTCTTTACAGTGGACATTCTCAGCAAAAGGAGGGCAACAGTACTGGCCTCACTGTGGAAGTATTAGCCGAGTTATTGTCTGTAGGTACTGGTTTAATCTGTTGGGGGCAGGTCCTGGGTTGCGTGGGTATCACGGGTGTGTGACCTGTGTTTCAGAAAGGCCTCATGTCTGCTTAACTTTCTGCTGGCACCACCTAAACATCTTAAACATTTTGTAAACAAGGAGCGCCACATAATTTGCATTTTGCCCTGCCCCCCCCCCCCAAGTTACATAGCCCATCCTGGGCCCAAGCACAGGTATTTTAAAACACTTCCCAGGTGAGAATTCCTGGTATAAGGAGAGAACAGTACAGCCCGGGAAACATGGAGTGGGAAGTTTGGGGATGGAGCCCTCAGTCACATTCACATTTAGGGACATGGGGGGAGGGGCGGAGGAAGAGGTTCATACAGGAGAAGCGGAAAGAATGAGCAGAGAACTAGGAGGGCAAGAGGGGGCTGGAGACCCCAAAGCCCAAGCAGGGGAGGATAATCAACACACTGAAACACAGCAGAGAAATTAAGAGCTTGGTGTTTAGGATAATACTGATTCGCTTGGCCAGACCACTTAGGGAGGCATGGTGAGAAGTGGAAACAGGATGGCAGGGTTCCAAGGAGCTTGGCTGCAAAGGAAGAGGAAGAGAAAGGCAGTGGCTAAGGGAAGGCAGTGATTATGAAGCTATTTTCTTAAGTCTAATACAAGTTAATATCGGTGAGAGGAAAGAAATGTGGAGGGGCAGTAATTAATGGGAGAGTGACCAAGCAGATGCTGGAGGGAATGGGACGGAGAATTCTGTAAGTTCTGAGGACAGACCACACCTGCCTCATTCCTAACGTCTTCATGTCTGCAGAAGGTGCCAGCGTGTGGCAGGTGCTCAGTACAGGGGCCTCCAGGTGTCAGAACAGACTAGAGGACAATGGTAATTAGAGGCTGGAACCAGTGCTGGGTGTCTGCAAGGAGGGTGGAGGACACTCGAGGGCGCGGGTGGCTGAAGGCAGTACCTCTGTTCTGCAGCTTTTCCTTCACTTTGCTGTGGGCATCTTTTATCTGTTGCGGGTCAGTAATGTCCAGCTGGAGCACAGAGAGACGCTTGGAGCAGGTTCTTCGTAATTCCTCTGCTCCAGATCCCTTTTCATCCAGAACTCCAGCAAATACTGTGAAGCCCAACTCATCCAGATACTTGGACAAAGCATGGCCAATCCCAGAATCGCCACCTGCAAGGGGTCAAGGCAATACAAAGTGGGCTCAAACCACAATGGCAGGAAAAATCATTGAAGAAAAAAATCACTGCATGCTATTTATGATGGTCCATGTTCTCTGGAGAGAGTAGGTCTTGAGGAAGTTTTATTTTTATTTTTTTTTGCTAAGTGAGAAAATGGGCAGAGAAGCCACAAGAGACAAAGTTCTCTGTATGAAAAAGAAAGGGAGGTGAGGTAGAATTTGAGGTGGGGGCATAAGTGGGAGGAGAAATGCTGATGGGGGGAGGGGTCCAGGAGTGGCTGGTGGCCAAAGAACGTAGGAGGGAAAACTAAGACATCTAATGGAAGCTTTTTTATTAATCTCCGCATGTAGTATTTTATGTAATAACCTCCATCACTGCATAAAATCTTCGGTAAAACATTCATTACAAACTAGTACTTTGCAGTTGTTTTCTTCATTTTAAAGATGTAGCAAAGTGTCGTGTCCTGCTTCATAGTGGACCCAGGACAATAGCAGAGGCTGCCCACAGGGGCCAACTCCTTCTGGATTATGAAAGATGAAGGCTCATAGCCACCTGCTCTTCTCACCTCTTCAGAACTTTTTCCCTAGCCATGGCCTTCTCCCAAACCACTGAATAGACATCAATCCTAGGAAGACACCTGCAACAGAAACCAGATAGAAATCCCTAAGTGCACTGCTTTGTGAAACCAAAGGATAAGATCATATGTAAAATACATGTCAAGCCTACCAGAATTTGAGATGGGAGTTTACCCAACCCACTCTGGAGGATATTACGGACCCTAGAGAAATTGTTTCACACCCACAAGTACAAATGTAGATACCTGAAATTCCGAAGATGAAGACAACATGGACATAAAATTACCCTTTGAGCCATACTAGAATAAACGTGTAACAATTAATATGTTTCTACAGCTCTAAAGACGAGAGATCATCTTCACATCGGCTGTGTCAGGCAGTCTTTCCTGTAAACCTTGAGGGAATCTGTCTTGTCAGCAGTTGGGGGCTACAGTCAGGCATCCCCCTAAGAATCAGAAAATTCAGGAAATCAGCATGCTGACAGTCAACTCAAGGTTCAGTATGTCAGTGATCAGAAAAGATGTCTGACTTCGAAGCTAACAAGACCTGCCTGGAATCTGACCAGAAGTGTTACTGTCTCCAAAGAGAAGATAATCACCATCAAAAGGCAAAAGGACAGAGAAACAGGCATTCACAGATATTGCTGATAAATGTGAAGGGGTGAAATCTATGACCATTTTAGATACTGAGACCCAAAAAGTCTCAGTATCTATCCTAGAGGAAAAACTCACATATATTCAGAGACAAAGGATGTTCTTTACAGGACTGTATATAATAGCAAAAGAAGGAATTAACCTTAACATCCATGAATTGGAGAATGGTTGCATAAATTATGGTACCCATGATGGAATATGACACAGTGATTTTAAAAGATAGGGTAGAACTATATAAACTGGAATAGATACTGCTCCAAGATACTTCGTTAAGTGAAATAAAATGTTATAGTACAGCAATTATTATAAAGAATCCAATTTATGACCCAAAACGGGTGGAAGAAACTAATTCTCTACCTACCCATGCATGCAAATATAAAAGGAAAGATTTGGAAGGAGAGACACCAAGATGGTAATAGTAGTTGCCTCTAGGAGGAGAGGCAGAATGGACAGAGCTTTGTTTTACAATGTTTTCCATTTTTGCTGCAAGAGAGTACTGATTTTTCTTGTGTAATTTCTCTTCTTTTAAAGGTCATGCCAATTAGAATGAAGATGGGCCCTGTAAGTATAGGAAAAGGTATTACCAAGAGGCCATTGTAGGTGGTGTCTGCAAACACTGCCCAAGAGAGTGCAGCCTTAGGAAGAGGTGCGGGCGCTTCTGCCCCTCAGACAGAAGATGTGGGCACTCCTGCCCCTCCGAACACAAGATGAAGGCGTCTGGTTACCATAGTTGATTGCACTTTACTTTGTTTCTTGTATGTCCACACCTACCTGTGTGTGCATGGTTTCCTGCCTGGTCCTGGTCAGAGGAGGAGACCGTACCAACTGAGGCAGACCTAAGCGTCTGGGCCACGTGACAGATCTCTGCTGTGCTGTAAATTAGCACATTAGAATTCTGGTTTTAAAATATAATACTACATGCGTATAACAATTTTGCGAGCCCTGCAAATGTAGGTTTGCCCTGTAGAAATGGACCTGACGTTGGACAAATCCAGCTTCAGGGTCTGCATGGAAAGGTTGTGAAGGAGTGTGTGTCTTGCATCAAAGCTTCTTATTTATGATATGTAAGTAGAATAGAGCAAATGTTGTTTGAATCTTTGTTATTTTTAGTACCAATTCTCTAATAAAGCTAAGTATTTTAGAGGAAAAAAAAAAAAGATCTGAGGCCAGATCTTTGACAGTGGCGAGTTCACCAGATGGTAGCTGCAATGCATGTGGCCTCTCCCTGGAAACCACCAAATGTCACTGGTGGTCAAATCTGTCTTGTAAAATTATTCTCCCCATGTCTCCAGTAGAGATTATCATTCCCATTTTACAGATGGGGAAAGTGAAAATGAGAGAGGCCAAGGTCACAGAGATAGAAGGGATGGACCTGAATCCCAGTGCCTGACTCTTCGTCATCCTGGACCACCTTCTCCTTTATCTGTGAAAGCAGAGAAGGAAGGTCTGGGGAAGCCAGCCTCTGAATGAGCCTCTTGTGGCCCAGCAAGGAAGGATAGAAATTAACCTGGAAATAACTAACTCAGAACCAGACTGGAGTGAAGCGTGAACCTGGAACCAGATGAAACACACTCTGCTGGGTGAGAGCAGGTGTTCACAGAAGGCCCCTCCCATTTGCGACGCACCACACCCTGTGCTTCTGCCTCCTGGGTGGTGTGGCTGGGCATATTGGGGCCATGGGTTTTAAAGCTCCCAGTTCCCCTGAAAGGTTTGTGTCATATCAGGATGCCAGCATGTTGCCTCTGTGCAGAGAGAATCATCCTGTGGTGCAGAGATGCAGGCTGTGACCTTCACCTCCACGCAGCAAATAAACTCAGCCAGGGTGCCTACCAAGGAAGGTGAGAAAGGGTCATCTATCAGTGGCCGAGTGGATAAACAAAACGTGGTCTAGCCATACAATGGAATATTATTCAGCAATAGAAGGGAATGGAGTTTTGATACACACTACAACAAGGATGAATCTTGAAAACATTATGCTAAGTTAAACAAGGAAGAGACACTTTGATCCTGACCCCATTTTCTCTGAGTAGAGAATGATCCAAAGACAGTTTCCAAGGTAATGCCTTAGACCAGCTTAGGCAGCTTCGTGAATCCAGGATCTAACTGTCTTCGGAAGGTTCCTAGGAAGAGCCTGGCCCACGGGAGATGCTAGCCACAAAATGAGAGATGACATATTGAACTTTACCGAGCCCTGTGGTCCTGGACAACAGCAAAAGTTAAAAAACACTTCCAGGGCTTCCCTGGTGGCGCAGTGGTTGAGAGTCCGCCTACCGATGCAGGGGGCGCGGGTTCGTGCCCCGGTCCGGGAAGATCCCACATGCCGCGGAGCGGCTGGGCCCGTGAGCCATGGCCGCTGAGCCTGCGCGTCCGGAGCCTGTGCTCCACGGCAGGAGGGGCCACAGCAGTGAGAGGCCCGCGTACCGCAAAAAAAACCAAAAAACCACTTCCACTCTTTGCGTTCTGGGAAATAGTTTCCTGCAAAGGAGTCACCTTCTCCACGTGAATTAGAGAGGATTCAGGGATGCCCTCCTTGTTTACCAATGACAAGGCCAGACCCAGGCCCTCCAAATTCCAACCCTTTGCTTCATAAATGACAAGCTAAACTGTTTGTCCCCAGACAGTCACTGGAACAAAATGCTTGTTAACCAAACTTTGGTATAGATTCTTTCCTTCCCCCAGGTCCTGGCCCACCGTCAGCCTGAGGCAGCAGATAGCCCCTCCTGAGAACGGGCTGGCCTCAGAGAAGATGGTCCCTCCTCTGCCGTCTGATCACTCCTGGCCTATCCCCATTCCCCTCACCTGGTTCTTTTCAGACTTGTTCACCCTTCCCATGAAAGCAAAACTCTTTTTTGTCTAACCCTTGAGATACTTGCAGACCTGTGGTCAAAGTGTTCCCTTCACTGCAACAGTCCTGCCCCTGGCCCCATAGTAATCCTGTAGAATAAAGTCTTTCCATACAAAATCTGGATTTGTTTTTTTTATTTGACAGTGAATTAAGAAAGCCAAAGTTCACGGGAGGCCATCCGTTTGTCCTTACCAGTGAGAAAAGGTAGCATAGAGGCCTGGTTTTGAGCCTGGCCCCACCATCCCTACCTGTGCAACCCTGGTCAGGTTATTTAACCTCTCTGTGCCTCAGCTTCCTCATCTGTAAAATAGGCTTGATAATGGTGCCTACACCAGTTGATATTTGTGATGTGCTTAACAATCCCTGTAATTACTATAATAGATTTTTTTTTAAATAATACTAGGCACATGACATCCTTCTTGACTTACAGGCCTTTACATTCATGATATTGGTAGATGGGGAGTTTGCCTCTACTGACAGTCAGCTAAACATCTTGGTTAAGACTCAGACTGCTTGATTCTGCCTCTCCCATGTCTGAGCCTTGGGAAATGTTACATATAGTCATGTGGATCCTCCACTTCCTTATCTGGAAAGTGGGGTTATACCAGTACCTCCCTCCTAGGCTGACCTTGGAAGTCAATAAGACAGAGGATGTTCTGCACAAGGCCCCTCCTGTCATATGTGACTTGTTATCAGTAGCATGGCTCTAACCCAGACATCATTTCTGATCTCCTGTTAGAGATCAGGCTATGCTAGCCATGGTTTTCTTAGGGCTGTGCAGGGTTAAGAGGGCCTTGGGAAAGTATGTGGCTGGGGAGCCGCTCCCTGTCTAGATAGAGTAGCCCTTGTGCACTCCAGAAACCCAAAGACAAGGTGGGGGCCTTTGTGAAAAGGCAAAGTGTTTCATAAGTTACCCAATAGTAACCTCTGAAAAGTATCATACCTAGTATGACTCTAATGCCAGCCTCACACATATTAACTCCAACCACCCTGGGAGATAAGTCATTTTACTGTCATCGCTTTACAGAGGAGGAAACTGAAACACAGAAGGGTTAAGTCATTCAGCTGCACGTGGCAGAGGTAGGTTGGAACCCAGGCAGGGCTTGGCATATAAACATCTGGTGTATAAAATATTCAAAGCTTCCAGAGCACAGGGCTTAGCATATAGTAGGTGATCAAAAAAAAGCATGAGTTGGCTAAATGGGCATTTAAGAGGGCGTTGACCTTGGGACTTCCCTGGTGGTCCAGTGGGTAAGACTCTGCGCTCCCAATGTAGGGGGCCCGAGTTTGATCCCTGGTCAGGGAACTAGATCCCACACGCATTGCCACAACTAAGAGTCCACATGCTGCAGCTAAGAAGCCTGCATGCCGCAACTATAGATCCTGCATGCCACAACAAAGATCCTGCGTGCTGCAACTAAGACCCGGTGCAGCCAAAATAAATAAATGTTAAAAAAAAAAAGAAAAAGAAAAAGGACATTAGCCTTAATGCCTTAAAAATGCAGAGAGAGAGAGTCCTATGGCACTAGGGCTCCTGACTCAAAAATAAGTCCCAGAAAACATATTGAGTTGGATGTCTACCCCAAGAGAGGGTGGGGAAAATGCTGGGGGTGGTTTTAAGCTATGCCCTTTGAGATCATTCTATCTCTAGTGGCCTGGAAATCCATCAGCTTGGAGCAAGCAACGAGTACTAGAGTCCCAGTTTTGCAAAATAGGAGTGAATGTGAAATAGTGATTTATTCTAAAATATTAATAAAGTCAATTTGTGTGAAAAACGAAGACGTGAATCACTTTAATTCAGAAGAATTAAGAATTGTATAGTTTCAGAGCTGGTGGGCTAATTGTAAGTGGGTTTACGCTATTACCACATGGGGGCGCCGGATTAGCTGTTGAACAGAAACACATCCCATCATTTGTTGGGTCAAGTCTTAAATTAGGCAAGATGTGAATAATTCAACTTCCGAAGTTCTTCAGGGCTAGGTCCCTTGAATGAAACACACCCACCCTGTAAAGACAGACTGCATGTGCTCTTGGACACAAGCTGGTCCCTTGGAAGCTGCATTCAGAAAGAGAGACGAAGGGGGAAGAATTTGCAAGTCTGTAAACAATTTCTAGACATTAGTAAAACATCATATAAGTAATAAAACTTTAAGAACAAAAAGATAAACAAAAGAAGAAGAAACCATCCATAACGTCACCAATCTAACATAACTTTCATAACTTTCGTACTTTTTCTTCTAGTCTTTTTTTCCTATACAGTGTTCTTTAACAATTACAGTTATAGCACACATATGATTTGACAACTAATTTTTAAATTAATATTACATAAACCAGTTTTCGCTATTTCTACATAGTCTACGAAACCATAAATCATCATTTTTCACTATTGGATAAAATTCTCCCTGTCAAAATGCAGTAGAGAGAGAAATGATGAAGGCCTGGATTCTTGAGCCAGGATACCTGGGTTCAAATCCTCGCTCTGCTACTTACCAGCTGTGTGACCTTGGCCAGTTAACCTCTCTGTGCCTCAGTTTCCTCATCTATAAAGTGAGGTGATACTAGGACCTGCCTCATAAGATCGTTAGAAGGATTAAATGATTATATATACTAAAGTAATTGGACCACAGCCTGGCACATGGCAGTTACGATCCAGGTGTTAGTTAAATAAATGGCAACTGGGTATTTTTTAAATTTTTAATCCATGCTACTCCTTTCATTGGCTACTTCTAGTTCCTGGAACCAAAAGGATTTTCAGTTCAGTTCTTATCTCAGAAGGTCATCATAGCTATTCTAACCACAGTGATGAATTGGCCAAGGACTACCCTCTGCTTTCTGCCAGTGGTCCCGTCTCTCCCAGACCCTGTCCCTAAAGCTCCTCCAAGTCTCCCCTTTGTCCATATCTTTGAACAACAGCAGCTTAAAGCAGAGCTTCTCAGTGGATGAGCGTCTTCAGAGGTATCAAGGCCCATTCTCATAGTGGAATTTCAGTTCTGGCAGTGGAATAGACAAACACAAATTGAGGACCTGCTATGTATCGATACCAAATAAGAGGACACCGTCTGAATATGTGTTTTGCTTGGCCCACACACTGTGTTTCGTAAAAAATTTAAGTAAACACTTAGAGTCCAGCTATTTCACCTGAAAAGCCAGATCGATGGTTTCTCTTGATTAACCAGGAGATGGGCCAACTCCGGGCCTGCGTTCCCACGATGAACTCAGGAGCTCAAGCTGAGGATCCCAAAGCTGCCCCTTCCCACGGGTCATGCTCTCAGATCAGGACTCACCCCTTCCTAATGCGCATGCGCATTTCTATGGGCAACATCCTCACCACTGGGACTCGCCACCACCCACCCCACCACCCACCCCCCTGCCCGCAGCCCAGCACACAGGCAATTCTTTGTCCCACTTAACAAAGGTCATCTGGGGCTAGCCCTGTTTATCTGGAAACCTGTGGAAAACGAAGGAGGAAAGGACTTTCCCCTCCCTTGTTTAAGATTTAAGCAATCCATCAGATTGCCACCCTCATGTTGACACAGCCTGTTCCCTATAAAATAGATTGAGGTATAATTAAATGGTAGATAAATAGAATAAAACTCTAGTGCACTTAAGACTTCCCTGAGAGCCATACAAGGCTCAGCTCCTAATCCAGGAAGAGAAAATACTTGACAGTTGTACTACTGACACCTTTTGTGTTTCCATACAAACTGTGCAATTTTTTTGTTCTAGTTCTGTGAAAAATACCATTGGTAGTTTGATAGGGAGTGCATTGAATCTGTAGATTGCTTTGGGTAGTACAGTCATTTTGACAATGTTGATTCTTCCAATCCAAGAACATGGTATATGTCCCCATCTGTTTGTATCATCTTTAATTTCTTTCATCAGTGTCTTATAGTTTTCTGCATACAGGTCTTTTGTCTTCTTAGGTAGGTTTATTCCTAGGTATTTTATTCTTTGTGTTGCAGTGGTAAATGGGAGTGTTTCCTTAATTTCTCTTTCAGATTTTTCATCATTAGTGTATAGGAATGCCAGAGATTTCTGTGCATTAATTTTGTATCCTGCAACTTTACCAAATTCATTGATTAGCTCTAGTAGTTTTCTGGTGGCATCTTTAGGATTCTCTATGTCTAGTATCATGTCATCTGCAAACAGTGACAGCTTTACTTCTTCTTTTCCGATTTGGATTCCTTTTATTTCTTTTTCTTCCCTGAATGCTGTGGGTAAAACTTCCAACGCTATGTTGAATAATAGTGGTGAGAGTGGGCAACCTTGTCTTCTTCCTGATCTTAGTGGAAATGGTTTCAGTTTTTCACCATTGAGAATGATGTTGGCTGTGGGTTTGTCATATATGGCCTTTATTATGTTGAGGTAAGTTCCCTCTCTGCCCACTTTCTGGAGGGTTTTTATTATAAATGGGTGTTGAATTTTGTCAAAAGCTTTTTCTGCATCTATTGAGATGATAATATGGTCTTTCTCCTTCAGTTTGTTAATATGGTGTATCACGTCGATTGATTTGTGTATATTGAAGAATCCCTGCATTCCTGGGATAAACCCCACTTGATCATAATGTATGATCCTTTCAATGTGCTGTTGAATTCTGTTTGCTAGTATTTTGTTGAGGATTTTTGCATCTATGCTCATCAGTGATATTGGCCTGTAGTTTTCTTTCTCTGTGACATCTTTGTCTGGTTTTGGTATCAGGGTGATGGTGGCCTCATAGAATGAGTTGGGGAGTGTTCCTCCCTCTGCTATATTTTGGAAGAATTTGAGAAGGATAGGTGTTAGCTCTTCTCTAAATGTTTGATAGAATTCGTCTGTGAAGCCATCTGGTCCTGGGCTTTTGTTTGTTGGGAGATTTTTAATCACAGTCTCAATGTCAGTGCTTGTGATTGGTCTGTTTATATTTTCTATTTCTTCCTGGTTCAGTCTCAGAAGGCTGTGCTTTTCTAATAATTTGTCCATTTCTTCCAGATTGTCCATTTTATTGGCATAGAGTTGCTTGTAGTAATCTCTCACGATCCTTTGTATTTCGGCAATGTCAGTTGTTACTTCTCCATTTTCATTTCTAATTCTATTGATTTGAGTCTTCTCCCTTTTTTCCTGGATGAGTCTGGCTAATGGTTTATCAATTTTGTTTATCTTCTCAAAGAACCAGCTTTTAGTTTTATTGCTCATTGCTATTGTTTCCTTCATTTCTTTTTCATTTATTTCTGATCTGATCTTTATTATTTCTTTCCTTCTCCTAACTTTTGGGGTTTTTTGTTCTTCTTTCTCTAATTGCTTTAGCTGTAAGGTTAGGTTGTTTATTTGAGATGTTTCTTGTTTCCTGAGGTAGGATTGCATTGCTATAAACTTCTGTCTTAGAACTGCTTTTGCTGCGACCCATAGGTTTTGGGTAGTCGTGTTTTCATTATCGTTTGTTTCTAGGTATTTTTTGATTTCCTGTGTGATTTCTTCAGTGATCTCTTGATTATTAAGTAGTGTATTGTGTAGCCTCCATGTGTTTGTATTTTTTACAGATTTTTTCCTGTAATTGATGTGTAGTCTCATAGCGTTGTGGTCGGAAAAGATACTTGATATGATTTCAATTTTCTTAAATTTACCAAGGCTGATTTGTGACCCAAGGTATTATCTATCCTGGAGAATGTTCCATGAGCACTTGAGAAGAAAGTATATTCTGTTGGTTTTGGATGGAATGTCCTATAAATATCAATTAAGTCCATCTTGTTTAATGTATCATTTAAAGCTTGTGTCTCCTAATTTATTTTCATTTTGGATGATTTGTCCACTGGTGAAAGTGGGATGTTAAAGTCCTCTCCTATGATTGTGTTACTGTCAATTTCCCCTTTTATGTACGTTAGCATTTGCCTTATGTATTGAGGTGCTCCTGTGTTGGGTGCATAAATATATACAATTGTTATATCTTCTTACTGGATTGATCCCGTGATCATTATGTAGTGTCCTTCTTTGTCTCTTGTAATAGTCTTTATTTTAAAGTCTATTTTGTCTGATATGAGAATTGCTACTCCAGCTTTCTTTTGATTTCCATTTGCATGGAATATCTTTTTCAATCCCCTCGCTGTCAGTCTGTATGTGTCCCTAGGTCTGAAGTGGGTCTCTTGTAGACAGTATATATATGGGTCTTGTTTTTGTATCCATTCAGGCAGTCTATGTCTTTTGGTTGGAGCATTTAATCCATTTACATTTAAGGTAATTATAAATATGTATATTTCTATTACCATTTTCTTAATTGTTTTGGGTTTGTTATTGTAGGATTTTTCCTTCTCTTGTGTTTCCTGCCTAGAGAAGTTCTTTAGCATTTGTTGTAAAGCGGGTTTGATGGTGCTGAATTCTCTTAGCTTGTCTGTAAGGGTTTTGCATAGAATCTGAATGAGATCTTTGCTGGGTAGCGTAATCTTTGTTGTAGCTTTTTCCATTTCATCACTTTGAATATGTCCTGCCATTCCCTTCTGGCTTGCAGAGTTTCTGCTGAAAGATCAGCTGTTAACCTTATGGGGATTCCCTTGTACGTTATTTGTTGTTTTTTCCCTTGCTGCTTTTAATATTTTTTCTTTGTATTTAATTTTTTATAGTTTGATTAATATGTGTCTTGGCGTGTTTGTCCTTGGATTTATCTGGTATGGGGCTCTCTGCACTTTTTGGACTTGATTAACTATTTCCTTTCCCATATTAGGGAAGTTTTCAACTATAATCTCTTCAAATGTTTTCTCAATCGCTTTCTTTTTCTCTTCTTCTTCTGGAACCCCTATAATTTGAATGTAGGTGCATTTAATGTTGTCCCGGAGGTCTCTGAGACTGTCCTCAATTCTTTTCATTCTTTTCATTCTTTTTACTTTATTCTGCTCTGTGGTAGTTATTTCTACTATTTTATCTTCCAGGTCACATTCATTTTTCTGCCTCAGTTATTCTGCTATTGATTCCTTCTAGAGAATTTTAAATTTCATTCATTGTGTTGTTCATCATTGTTTGTTTGCTCTTTAGTTCTTCTAGGTCCTTGTTAAACATTTCTTGTATTTTCTCCATTCTATTTCTAAGATTTTGGATCATCTTTACTATCATTACTCTGAATTCTTTTTCAGGTAGTCTGCCTATTTCCTCTTCGTTCGTTAGGTGTGGTGGGTTTTTGCCTTGCTCCTTCATCTGCTGTGTGTTTCTCTGTCTTCTCATTTTGCTTAACTTACTGTGTTTGGGGTCTCCTTTTCACAGTTGCAGGTTCGTAGTTCCCATTGTTTTTGGTGTCTGCCCCCAGTGGCTGAGGTTGGTTCAGTGGGTTGTGTAGGCTTCTTGGTGGAGGGTACTGGTGCCTGTGTTCTGGTGGGTGAGGTTCTTCTGGTGGGTAGGACCACGTCCGGTGGTGTGTTTTGGGGTGTCTGTGACCTCATTATGATTTGAGGCAGCCTCTCTGCTAATGGGTGGCGTGTGTTCCTGTCTTGCTAACTGTTTGGCATAGGGTGTCCACCACTGTAGCTTGCTGGTCATTGAGTGGAGCTGGGTCTTATCGTTGAGATAGAGATCTCTGGGAGAGTTTTCGCTGTTTGATATAATGTGTAGCTGGGAGGTCTCTGGTGGACCAATGTCCTGAATTCGGCTCTCCCACCTCAGAGGCACAGGCCTGACACCTGGCTGGAGCACCAAGACTCTGTCAGCCTCATGGCTCAGAAGAAAGGGAGAAAAAAAGAAAGAAAGGAAGAAAAAAATAAAATAAAGTTATTAAAATAAAATATAATTATTAAAAATTAAAAAGAAATTAAAAAAGAAAAAAGGATAGAAGAGAGCAAACCAAAAAACAAATCCACCAATAATAACAAGCGCTAAAAACCATACTCAACAAAAACAAAAAAGAAAAATAAAAACGGACAGACAAACCCTAGGACAAATGGTAAAAGCAAAGCTATACAGACAAAATCACACAAAGAAGCATACACATACACTCTCACAAAAAGAGAAAAAGGAAAAAGAAAAAAAAAAAAATATATATATATATATATCTCCTTGCTCCCAAAGTCCACCACCTCAATTTTGGGATGATTCCTTGTCTGTTCAGGTATTCCACAGATGCAGGGTACATCAAGTTGATTGTGGTGATTTAATCCACTGCTCCTGAGGCTGCTGGGAGAGATTTCCCTTTCTCTTCTTTGTTTGCACAGCTCCTGGGGTTCAGCTTTGGATTTGGCCCTGCCTCTGCGTGTAGGTTGCCTGAGGGAGTCTGTTCTTCACTCAGACAGGGCGGGGTTAAAGGAGCAGCTGATTCGGGGGCTCTGGCTCACTCAGGCTGGGGGGAGAGAGGGGTACGGCGTGTGGGGCAGAGCTGCGGCGGCAGAGGCCGGCATGACGTTGCACCAGCCTGAGGTGTGCTGTGTGTTCTCCCCGGGGAAGTTGTCCCTGGATCACGGGACACTGGCAGTGGCGGGCTGCACAGGCTCCTGGGAGGGGAGGTGTGGATACTGACCTGTGCTCGCACACAGGCTTCTTGGCGGCGGCAGCAGCGGCCTTAGCGTCTCATGCCCGTCTGTGGGGTCTGCGCTGATAGTCGCGGCTCGACGCCGGTCTCTGGAGCTCGTGTAGGCAGTGCTCTGAACCCCCTCTCCTCGTGCACCCCGAAACAATGGTCTCTTGCCTCTTAGGCAGGTCCAGACCTTTTCCCGGACTCCCTCCCGTATAGCCGTGGCGTACTAGCCCCCTTCAGGCTATGTTCACGCCGCCAACCCCAGTCCTCTCCCTGCGCTCCGACCAAAGCCCGAGCCTCAGCTCCCAGCCTCTGCCCACCCCGGCGGGTAAGCAGACAAGCCTCTCCGGCTGGTGAGTGCTGGTCGGCACCGATCCTCTGTGCGGGAATCTCTCTGCTTTGCCCTCCGCATACCTGTGGCTGCGCTCTCCTCCGTGGCTCCGAAGCTTCCCCCTCCGCCAACCGCAGTCTCTGCCCGCGAAGGGGCTTCTAGTGTGTGGACACCTTTCCTCTTTCACAGCTCCCTCCCACTGGTGCAGGTCCCGTCCCTATTCTTTTGTCTCTGTTTTTTCTTGTTTCTTTTGCCCTACCCAGGTACGTGGGGAGTTCCTTGCCTTTTGGGAGGTCTGAGGTCTTCTGCCAGCGTTCAGTAGATGTTCTGTAGGAGTTGTTCCTCATGTAGATGTATTTCTGATGTATCTGTGGGGAGGAAGGTGATCTCTGCGTCTTACTCCTCCGCCATCTTGAAGGTCTCTCTCACGTAAATTTTTTAATGAAAATAGATGCATTTTTCCTGGAATGTAACCTTTATGAATAATTCTTCTATACTATTGATATTCCTATTTTAAGATGGGTAACTGAGATGCCACGAGTTTACATACTCATTCAAGGCTACACAGCTGGGATGTACTAGAGTTGGCTCTCAAACCCACCCTTGCTCTTTCACGTTCTTTTACTGCTATGATTCATTCATCGTCTCCTTGAGCACTTGGTGGGGGTGGGGGGTGCACAAAGTGGGGACACCAAAGATGAAAGCTCTCTGCCTGAGAGGGGTCCCCATCACTGGTCCCAGCTCCCTTCACAGAGGATGGAGTCCCATCATCCATGCAACAGTGCAAATGACTTACAACGGCTCTTCCAGAAGGAAAAATGCAATGGGTTTGTTCTCAGTGGTGCATGAGGGAGCCACTCCTAGCCGTGCAGCAAAATAAGCAACCAATCAAAGTAGCTCTGCTGGACGTAGAGAAAGGACTTGAGGACGTGGGGAGTGGGAAGGGTAAGCTGGGACAAAGTGAGAGAGTGGCATGGACATATATACACTACCAAATGTAAAATAGATAGCTAGTGGGAAGCAGCCATATAGCACAGGGAGATCAGCTCAGTGCTTTGTGACCACCTAGAGGGGTGGGATAGGGAGGGTGGGAGGGAGGCACAAGAGGGAGGACATATGGGGATATATGTATACGTATAGTTGATTCACTTTGTTATAAAGCAGAAACCAACACAACATGGTGAAGCAATTATACTCCAAAAAAGATGTTAAAAATAAATAAATAAAATAAAATGTATTGTTAGAGGAAAATGTATTGTTAGAGGAAATGTATTGTATTGTTAGGAAAATGTATTGTTAGAGGAAATGTATTGTTAGCGGAAAAAGAAATAATGATTATATCCTGTGGGTAAGATTAAAAAAAAAAAAAAGTAGCCCTGCTGGGTTTGAGCAAGTGGCTGGATTTCCAGACCACAGTCCAGTCCTGAAACCTCTCCTGAGCTCCACCTGTTGCCATTCCAAATTCAAACAGAATTCATCACCGATTGCCCCCAGTTGCTTCACCTTCTGGAACTTCTTATTCTCCTAAATGGCATCACCCTCCTTCCAGTTACTTAGGACCAAAACCTTCTCTCCCAATCCTCACCTCCATTCAGTTCCCATGCCTTTCATCCTAAGACATTGACATCTATCTATAGCTCCTTTTCTGCATTTCATGACAAAAAAAAGCCAACTCAGCTCAGCCTCCCATCAGATTGCCACCAAGTTAGGGATATACATCCTCAAATGCCACGGAAGATAACATCATAATTGTCCAAGATTTCATATTACATGTGTTAAGAGTATGCCAGTTAAGAAACACTAGACATGAGACTCAATACTGACATCCCGGAAATTGATGCTGATGGGCATGATGTTCAGTCAGCTGAGATGGCCAGAATTTCAGAAATCCTCAGCCTAGACCAGAAGCCATTAGAAAGAGGTGAGTTAAGTATCTAGACAAGAGTGTGAAAACTTCTTGGCAGTACTAGGGACCTCAGCCAAACCTCCCCAGACCATTTCCACTTAGGGTGCCTTTGCAGAGACTAAAATCTATTAAATGCCCATCTCCTCAAAAAGAAGTAGGAAGAATCTATTCAACTGTTGGTGTCCATGACCATAAAAAAAAAAGTGGTGCTCTAGCTTTCCCTAAATGCCACATTTAACTTCTGACACGTCTTCCTGCCTCTCTCCACCTTTATTCATTCATTCATTTATTCATTTTTCATTCACTAAGGGATCACTGTGTTAGGTCCTAGAAATACCACCATAAAAGAAAGACATGTCCCTGCCTTCATGAAGCTTACTGCCTAGAACAGCGGTTCTCAATCGTGAGTCCCACTAGAATCACTGAGATACTCTAAAAAACGTCAGTGCCCAGACCCCATCCCCAGAGAGTCTTAATCAGTTGGCCTGGGATGGGGCTTAGTATTGGCAATAGCTTCTAAAGCTCTCCAAGTGATTTCAGTGTACAGCCAGGGTCGAGAATCACCTAAGGCAGGGATCTCAGTCACGGGTGAATTTGTCCCCCTGGATGCATGGCAACGTTTGGAGACATTTCTGGTTGTCATAACTCTGAGAGTGTTGTTGGCCTCCAGTAGTAGAAGCCAGGGATGCTGCTCAACAGCCCACAGCACTCAGAGCAGACCCCACTACAAGGAATGATCCAAACGGCAATAGCGCTGAGGTGAAGAACCCCTGGTTTGGGGGAAGACAGACATTAGGTAAATCATTAAAACAGAGAGTAATGAATGTTATAAGTAGAAAAGTCCTGGGAAGTACAGGCCATAGTTTTTGTTTACAGAGAACTTAAAGTCCCTTCTTTAGTGAACACCCCATTGGAGAAGAATACAGGCAGGAAAGAGAAAGAACTAGGTCACCTCCATCAGGGCGGGGAATCTACTGGGTTATCTACTTCACTGTTCAGTCCTCTGTGCCTAAAACAGTGCTGGGGTCTAGGTCCCAAAAGTCTGAGAGCCTTATGTTTATATATGTTACCTTATTTCATGCCCAAGATCTCAAGGTAAAGTGGGTCTTTTTTTAAAAAATAGATTTTAATTTTTTAAGCAGTTTTAGATTTATAGAAAAATTGAGAAGAGAGTATAGAGAGTTCCCATACGCCCTGCAGGTAGTTTCCCCTATTATTAACATCTTACATTAGTATGCTACGTTTTCTATAATTAATGAACCAATACTGAATCATTATTATGAACTAAATTCCGTACTTTATTCAGATTTCCTTACTTTTTACTTAATGTCCTTTTTCTCTTCCAGGATCCCATCCAGAATCCCATATTATATTTATTCATCCTATCTCCTCAGGCTCCTCTCAGCTGTGACATTTTCTTAGACTTTTCCTTGTGTTTGATATCTTTCATGGTTTTAAAGAGTACTGGTCAAGTATGTTGCAGGATGCTTTGTTTTCACGTGGTTTGGTTAGTGGAATTATTTTTCAAAAGGTCCCAACCCCGTATTTCACAAGAAACTTTACAAGCAAAGTAACACCTGTAAAAACATGTTAAGCAACTCCGTAAAAAAATAGCACACTACTACATAAAAAGTAAATTTACTTAAGATTAACATAACACAAAGAAGGGCAAACTACCTGGACATGTCGTTAAATTCCCTCATTATCCCAGGGTGGCTTAGTTCCTCCTCCCTATGATTATCTATAGTTTCATCTGCAAAGGACTGCCTTAATAATGTCTCTGTGTATCTTTTGCACAGGAAAGGTGTTTCCTGACTGACAGGATGTCCTTCTTGCCAACATGTAGCCAAAAACTCACTTGGCTGCTTCTAACATATAATGGTGCAAGATGCTACCTGCCAAAATTGACTAAAATCCTGCCCAGAAATCCAAGAGATCTCCGATTTACAGAAGTTCTCTACTTTCTGTTTCATTAGCCATCACCGTCAATGACTTAGTTCCTTCCAACAGGGTTGGGATGTCCCTGCCACCACACCCCTCTGATGCCACCATGGACGTTGTTCAATCAAAGCCCTCTCTCCCTTAGAACCCACTCCCCCACATACACCTAACCAACCAGAGACAGCAAAGAGAGGAAGCTATTTGCCATCCCTACTCACACACAAAACATTGTGTTATTTTCTAGTTGGATCCAGGCTTTCATTCCATTGTTGTTTATCCATTCTATACATACCAGTTTGCATCTGCTAATCCCAAATTCCCAATCCATCCCTCTCCCATGCCACTGCCTCTTGGCAACCAGCAGTCTGTTCTCTATGTCCGTGATTCTGTTTCTATTTCATAGATAGGTTCATTGTGTCACATGTTAGATTCCACATATGAGTGATATCATATGGTATTTGTCTTTCTCTTTCTGACTTACTTCACTTAGTATGATAATCTCTAGTTCCATCTATGTTGCTGCAAATGGCATTATTTCATTCTTTTTTATGGCTGAGTAATATTCCATTGTATATAGGTACCACATCTTCTTTATCCATTCTTTGTCAATGGACATTTAGGTTGTTTCCATGTCTTGGCTATTGTGAATAGTGCTGCTATGAACACAGGGGTGCATGTATCTTTTTGAATTATAGTTTTGTCTGGGTATATGCCCAGGAGTGGGATTGCTGGATCATATGGTAATTCTATTTTTAATTTTCTGAGGAACCTCCATACTGTTTTCCACAGTGGCTGCACCAACTTACATTTCCACCAACGGTGTAGGAAGGTTCCATCTTCTCCACACCCATTCCAGCATTTGTTATTTGTAGACTTTTTAATGATGGCCATTCTGACTGGCGTGAGGTGGTACTTCATTGTAGTTTTGATTTCTCTAATGATTAGTGATGCTGAGCATCTTTTCATGTGCCTACTGGCCATCTCAACAGCTATTTATTAAGTACCTACTATGTGCTATGCACATAGTAGATCATGGGGGTACAGAAGTACATAAAACCATCCAAGTCCCTGTCCCATGGAACTTACATGGTAAAAGGAGATGGGATACATCCAATAAACACACAAACAAATGCATATGATATTAAGAGGTGATGAGCGCTGCGACTGGGGAGAAGGATGCCAGATTCTGTATGGAGGTCAGGGCAGGCACCTCTGTGCAGGAGCAGTTGAACCGATAACCCAGGGAAGGCTGAATAGGCACAGGGAAGAGCTCTTAGGACATAATTATTAGAGGAAGAACAAGGAGGCCATTTTGACCAGAGCAGAGTAGATGAGGAAGGGAATAATAGGTAAATCAGAGCAGTGGTTCAAGGCCAGGTCAAGTGGGGCCATTAAGCCAATGGTTCTCAACTGGGGCGATTTGGCCCCCACCCCAGGGGACATCCAACAATACCTGGAGGCATTGTTAGTTGTCACAGTTGAGTGGTGCTACTGGCATCTAGTGTGTAGAGTCTAAGGATGCTGCTTAATATCCTACGATGCACAGGGCAGCCCTACAACAAGGAAGTATCCAGCCCCGATGTCAGTGGTGCCAAGATAGAGAAACCCTTCTTTCAACCATGGTGATGACTACAGCTTTTATTCTAAGTGTGATGAGATGGCATCAGAAAGTTTTGAACAAAGGAGTGACATGAGCTGACTTTTATTTTAAAAGTATCTCTTTAGATACTGTATAGTAAATCATAACTTGAATAGTAAGATATAAAGGCTACTATTTATTGGCCCCTTCTTATATTTGAGACACTGTACTACACACCTTACCTAGGATATCTTAGTATTTTTATTCATTGTTCCTACCACTACCTGACATTGTATGACATATTGGTATGTTAATTTTTTTAATATAAATTTATGTATTTATTTATTTATTTATGGCTGTGTTGGGTCTTCGTTGCTGCTCACGGGCTTTCTCTAGTTGTGGAGAGTGGGAGATACTCTGTGCACAGGCTTCTCACTGCAGTGGCTTCTCTTGTTGCGGAGCACGGGCTCTAGGAGCGCAGGCTTCAGTAGTTGTGGCATGCGGGCTCAGTAGTTGTGGCACATGGGCTCTAGAGCGCAGGCTCAGTAGTTGTGGTGCATGGGCATAGTTGCTCTGTGGCATGTGGGATCTTCCCGGACCAGGGATGGAACCTGTGTCCCCTGCATTGGCAGGCGGATTCTTAACCACTGCACAACCAGGGAAGTCCCGGTACGTTAATTTTTAAATATTTGTCTCTCCCAGTAGAATGCAGACTTGATGAGGGCAAGAACTTTGCTTTGTGACCTGTTGAATCTCTAGCACCTAGCACCGTGCCTGGAGTACACTGAGAACTCTGTGTTTGTTGAGTGAATAAATGGCTCATAGGGTCAATCTGCGTATCCCCATTTCACAGACAAGAGAACTGAGTTTCAACATTTGTTGCCTGGACCACAGCTATGAGTAAATCTCATTTGCGTTGTGTGGCCCATTCCCAGGAGGACAATCTCTAAGTTTGGTGACAATTCCCAGAAAGAAAAGTTCCCAATGGATACTATTCTAGGTGACTTGCCTAAGTAGCTATTGCTACACCTTAATAATTTTTGACATCCATATCTACTTATTCATTCATTCGCCAAGTTTTTACTGAGATCATACTGTGTGCCAGGCACTGTGGTAGACACTTGGGATATATTGATGAGGAAGATAAATGTGATCCCCATCTGCATCAGTCAGCTCAGCTGCCATAACAAAATACCGTAGACTGGATGGCTTCGACAACAGAAATCCATTCTCCCACAGTTCTGGAGGCCAGAAATCAGAGACCAGGGTGCCAGCATGATCAGGTTCTGGTGAGAGCTATCTTCCTGGCCTGCACGAAGAAAGCTCACTGCAGGCCTCCTCACATGACAGAGAGGTATCTCTTTTTGTAATGATGCTGACCCCATCATGGGGGCCCCACCCTCATGAGCTCATCTAAACCCGGTCACCTTCCAGAGGCCCCATCTCTGAATACCATCACTTTGGGGTAGTGGTAGGGCTAGGACTTCAATATATGAATTTTGGGAGAATGTAATTCTTTTTTCTTTTGGCTGCGTACGCAGCTTGTGAGATCTTAGTTCCCCGATCAGGGGTCGAACCCGTGCCCCCTGCAGTGGAAGCATGAAGTCTTAACTACTGGACCACCAGGGAATTCCTGGGGAGAACGTAATTCAGACTATAGCACCGTCTTCACAAAGTTCACAGTCCAGTGTGGGATACAGACATTACCTGTATGATATAAAAAAGAAAATGATGAATTGTGTTGAGTGTTACAGAGGAACTAAATGAGTGCTATGATGAATAACTGAGGCAGACGGGACCAGCCTTGAGGAGGCAGATCGTGGAAGACTTCTCCAAGGAAGTAACATACGAGCAAATCACCAAAAATTTAGTACAAGGAAAAATACCTCATTAATAACTTTTACACCGATTACATACTGCAGTGATAACATTTTGGATATATTGCATTAAGTAAAATATATGATTAACATTAATTTTACCTGTTTCATTTTTTAAAAATGTGACTACTAGAAACATCTAAATTACTTATGTGGCTTGCATTATATTTCCACTGGACAGCAGTGCCATGTACTATTCCCTTCCAGCTAAAAACACTAATAGAAAGGGAGAATGAGTGACACCCCAAAGAGATGAAGTGGAGGTGGTGGGGATGGAAAGCAACATGTCGGGAGGTTGAGAAGTCGAATAGGCAGAAATGACTAAGTGACATTTTCAGAACAGAACAGTCTGCTAATGGTTCCAGGTTTCTTTTGGGGGTGATGAAAATTTGGGATTAGTTAGTGGTGACAGTTGGATAACCTTATGAATATACTAAAAACCACTGCCTTGTACACTTTAAATGGTGAATTTTATGGTATGTGAATTATAAGTCAATAAAAAGTAAGATATAAAAAATAATAGAAGAATAGGGCAGTCTAATATCTACCGTGTCTGCTATGACAGAAGAGCCTTGAATTTTCTGGAAAGCTTACTACTTTCAGCTGATTTGTGTGTGTGGTGTGTGTGGCTTTTTTTTTTTTTTTTTGGTAGGTGGTTTGAGGGTGAGTATTAAAGGAAAAAGGGCTCTTAAATGGTTTGATGGAAAGCAGTGTGGAGAACAGGAGTTCACCTTCACTGGAAATGAGAGTCAGAGCTGACTTGGAGAAAGATTGGGGATTTGCAAACATGTTTTAGCATGGATAGACCTCTCACAGGGTATATGAGCCCCTCATATAGGGACTCAAGCAGATGATATCTTGACTTAATGGGGCAGGGTGACCCTCCCTGATATCTGAGTCACTTTGATTATTTGCTTGATTAAACCAAAACGTGAACTTCTATCTATGGTTATATATTCTAGGTTAGAACCTCCTAGCATAGTGCCAAGGGGATACCCTGCCCATGGGCGACTCTCCACGTCCAGCCTTTTGTTGGTTCCCAGCAGCAACCAGAGATGAAGCTTCCCTCGGACAAAAACACACACAGTCAAGTCTTCTCTGTGCATAGTCTCAGAGTTGATTTATAACACCTTTAGAAGCTAGCCCCAACCAAAGAGTCTCACTCATTAATTCACTCAGCTTCTCTCTGCCTCACACTGGGCTGAACGCTGGGGGTTGAATGCTGACCGAGATTGACCCAGTCACTGCCCTCAAGGGGCTTACCGTCTGGTGGGAAACTCAGAGTCCATGGCTGGCACTATGGACTTTTCCTATTCCTGCTAAATTTATCATTGGTTATGTTGGTATTTGCTGTCTTAGTTTGCAATCCCTGTCATTGTTTTTAACTCAGGAGAATGAAAAATGGTGACGATTTCAAGGATCTCTGTCTCCTCTGTAGACTCTGCACAAGGGGCATGTTAATCTTCGCCTGTTTGGAATGCATGCCTCTTCCAAATCTCCCCTGCTCTTAGTGCTTTTTGGCTTGCCTTCTTTTCTCTGTGGTCCAAGTCACTAACTCCCTGATCTGCACGGGTTCTGATCTGCACGGGCGCTGTGGATCCTTATGTTTCTGCACCTTCAGTGCAGCCAAAGCCTGTGCTGCTAGGAAAAGTTCTTAGGAAGCACTTTAGTTAATGAGTTATGATTAGATGAAGGATCAAAGAAACAAGGAGAACCGGAAGTCGTGACCAAGAGATGTCATTTAGCAAAGTGTTTATTTAATCAAGAAATAACGGTAGATTGGGCTTCCCTGGTAGCGCAGTGTTTGAGAGTCCGCCTGCCGATGCAGGGGACACGGGTTTGTGCCCCGGTCCGGGAGGATCCCACATGCCGCGGAGCCGCTGGGCCCGTGAGCCATGGCTGCCTGCGCGTCCGGAGCCTGTACTCCGCAACGGGAGAGGCCACAACAGTGAGAGGCCCGCGTACCGCAAAAAAAAAAAAAAAAAAAAAAAAAAAAAAAAAAAAAAAATTCTATCTCTGCTGCTTCTGAGGCTGGCTGAATTCTATCTGTCAAAACAATGAAGTGCTCAGTCTGGGATGTTCTTGTGTTACCTTCAGTTCCAAACCCTTTGTTCTGAGACTCTCTCGTTTATAGCAGTGTCAGTCTCCTGGTAAAGCCCCAGGGCTGCTTCATCTCTTCCATTCCATTGGGGATAGAATATTTAGTCTCCTTTGTGAACTTCTTTTCCAAACAACTCCCAGCACCCTCTGCCACTGTGTACTCAAAGCAGAGAAAAATATATTGAGACCTGGCCTATTCTTCAAGCTCCAGTTCAATCCCCAATTTCCTTTTTTTTTTTCCTTCCTTTTGATTGCCTTTATCCAATTCCCCCTTCCCCACCTCTGGCAAATCTGCTTTCTCTATGAATTTGTTTGTTTGTTTGTTTTTGAAGTGTAATTGATCTACAAGACTATGTTAGTTCCTGTTACACAACGTAGTGATTTGGTCTTTCTATACATTTCAAAATGATCACCACAAGTCTGGTTATAATATGTCACCAGAGAAAGATATTACATAGTTACGTTCCCCACACTGTACATTTCATATCCGTGACGCATTTATTTTGCAACTGGGAGTTTGTACCTTGTAACCTCCCTCACCTATTTCTCTCATCGGCCGCCCCCCTCTATTTGTCCTCTGTATCTATAACTCTGCTTCTCTTTTATCATGTTTGTTTGTTTGTTTTGGTTTTTAGATTCCACATATAAGTGAAATCATACAGTATTTGTCTTTCTGTGTCTGACTTATTTCACTTAGCCTAGTACCCTCTAGGTCCATCCATCATATCACAAATGGCAATATTTTATTCTTTCTTTATGGCTGAGTAATATTCCTTTGTGTGTGTGTGTGTGTGTGTGTGTGTGTGTGTGTGTGTGTGTGTGTATCTCACATCTTCTTTATCCACTTCCTTTCATTTCCTTTTATTATTATTGGGTACCCATCATGTGACTTGCTCTGTACCTGGCAGTTAGGGACACCATGATCAATAAAAGTGATATGGCCCGTGATCTAGGGAGCTCACACCTTAGGACAGGGTGTCTCAACCTCAGCACTATTGACATCTGACATCAAGTAATTCTTTGTTATGGGGACCATCCTGTGCATTGTACAATGTTTAGCAGCATCCCTGGCTTCTACCCATTAGATGCCAATGGACTGTTCCCATGCCCCCAAGTTGTGACAACCAAAAATATCTTCAGTCATTGCTAAAATGTCCTCTGGGAAGCAAAATTGCTCCAGTCAAGAGCTATTGCTCTAGAAGGAAGAAGACATCAAACAAATACTCATAAAGGTTGGCAAATGTGATGACAGGAGACATTCTGTTTAACTTGGCAGGAACAGAGAGATAAGAGTCCAACGTGGAGACTACCTGTTCCAGCCCAGAAAAATAGCTGGTATTACTTCCAACATGAGGCTTTCTCTGATTGCTTTATTGTCTTTTGTCTTCTCTAGTTTCCTGCCGTAGCATTCACTGATTTTGTACTATGCGGCAGGCATAGTACTAAGCATCTGGCTTGACTTATATGATTTTATTCTCGTAACTACCCTATAACCATAACTGGCACCACAAACCATTGACGATTCACTACATAACTGAATTGAAATAAAGTAAATTGAAGGAAAGCTGAGACAGTGACTGCTTGTACTTCTTCTTCATCCCCTGGGCAAGAGCCTCCCACTTCATCAATTACCACAATCTTTGTTGCACTTTCAATGTCTTCTTCATTGAGTCCTTTCTTTTGGGGCTCCAAAACCGCTGCCCCAAATTTCTCCCTCTCCAAAAGTTCTTTTGATCTTACTATTCCCTAGAGCTAATCTCCCATCTTGCTCCTTCCTTTTTCCGCCAGTGTTCTCAAAACTTCAGAGTTGCTCACCAACACCATCCCCTCACTGTCCTTGCATTGGGGCTCCTTCTTATACCCTTTCCTGAAATCTCTTTCATCAGTTTCCCCAGAGAACTGAATCCAGAGGTATCTTGTCATCCCACTCAATCTGTCCTCCATACCGGAGGTTGTTTATAACTTTCCTCATTGGAACTTTCCTCTTCCTTGTATCTGCCTCCTACACCATTCAGATCGACCTTCTACCTCCTCTTCTATAGATTTGGGTGGCCTTCACTGCCCAGTTCCCTGTTCTCATCTCTATCTACACTCTTCTCTCAGGCATTCTTTTAGCTTTCAGAGCTTTATTTATCCTACCCATGCGGAAGACTAACCTGATTGTATCTCCAGTCTTGGGCTCCTTCTGGATTTTAGCCTCACTTTTTGAATTCATCTGGACACTGCACCTGGGTACAACCTTGGCACCTCAGATTTGAAGTGTCTCAAACAAAAGGCTTTATCTTTTCTTCAAAGTCAGTTCTTTCCCCTCAGCCTCTCAAAATCTATTGTTTCTCTTAGGAGGAAGAATCATTCTCAGTGCCTCAGAATCATGGTCTACATTCATTTGTTCATGAATTCATTCCTGGAGCTTGTCGTGGCCACCACGCTTTACATATTGCCTGCCCTCGTGGAGCTCACCGTCCGTCTAGCAAGATAGACTGTCCAAAGAAATCACCAAGAGCTTTGCTGAAGGTTATAGTAGGGAAAGTCTAATGTGCAGTGGCTGTCTTCTCTTCTCTACCTAGACCCAATGAGCTAGCAAGTCCTCTGATTCTCCCATCATAAGGTCCCTCCAATCAGCTGCTGCTCTCCAAACTCCTGGCCTCTGCCCCAGACTCCGAGGGGGTCTTATCTCCTCTTACTTCTTCTCCCTTCTCTGAACACTCACATGTTGCATTGCCTTGTAATGTCCTGTTTCTTATCTATCCCCCCAACTACACTGTAAGTTTATTCAGTGTAATGAATGCATGCTATTTGTCCCTGTATTCCCAGCACCCAGCACAGAGTGCCCAATAATTATTGGTGAAATAATGAATGAATAGATTCTAATCCCCTTTGCACACTACCGAAAACTTCACAAAACTCAACAGTACCCAAGGTAGGTTTGAAGTAATAACCTAGAGGTAGCCAAGTGACAGCCCCAGGGCACAGCTGGGAATATTTGGAAAATAGGAACTGACTCCCTGTGAGAAGTCACCTTGCAGGGGGCATTAACGGCTTCTCATGGGAAACATAACAACCCTACTGTTGGAGAGAAACCCCAGGGAAGTCCCTGCTTGTTCAGTCCTCAAGGTTTTCTGGAGCTGCTCAGGTGAGCCTTGCTGGGTGATAGACCTCTCCTTCCATTGCTGAGCATCTGCTTTACCATCACACCCTAGGCCTAAATGTGGAAGGCAGAGATGCTTGAGACAGCTTAGCAGGTCTGAAACATTTGACCATCCTTATCCTTTTCCCCCAGAAGAGGCACATCTGCCATTCCCCTGTCTGCACTACTCTATCATCTGCTTGAACTAAAAGAAGGATAGAATACTTGCATTTAAATTCTAGCACTGCCACTTACTTATTTTGTTATATGACCTAAGTTGTATAATCCCTTGAAAGCCTCAATTTCTTCATTTTTGAATGGGATTAATGATAGATATTATCTCATCGATCTCTCCATCATGATTTTAGAATATGGGTATTGGGCATGTTGTGAATATTTACCCTACTTTCATATATTTAAGGCTTTGCATATATTAAAAAAATTATCTTGTGAGGCATTGTGAAAACTGACTGAAATTAGGCATGGAAAATGCTAATCACAGTGCCTGACGCAGTTTCTAACACACAGGAAGCCTCCAATACCAGGTGGTTCTGAGCAGTACAGTGAAGTCACTACCCATGCCATCAAAGTCTTGCCATGCTGGGATTATTTTATCT
Organism: Lagenorhynchus albirostris; assembly: GCF_949774975.1. Lineage (NCBI taxonomy): Eukaryota > Metazoa > Chordata > Mammalia > Artiodactyla > Delphinidae > Lagenorhynchus > Lagenorhynchus albirostris. The sequence continues at coordinate 54,129,396 of NC_083113.1, read as the reverse complement.
ATTTATTGGTTGGTTTGTATTATGTTTTTCTCCACTGGAATTAAGCTTCATGAGGGCAGAGACCTTGTCTGTCTTTGCTCCCCGTTGTATGTCAAGTGTGCTCAGGGGGCCGTTGACAAGTGGTGATTGGAAACGTGAAGACAATGACCAGTTGTGTTTCCCATCGCAGCTCAAGTCAATCCCACATCCTCTTCACTCTCGGCACCCCTCACTCCCAGCCTAGGTTTCTCATATAGAGGTGGAGACTCAGGAGGAGAGACAGCAGCTGAGCACTATACCCAGAGCAAGGGCTCCTGATCCAATGCCCTCCAAAGACTGTCTCTCTAAGAGGAGAAGCAGAAAGACAACGCAGAGAAAAGGATCAAGACTGAGAAGAATCACGGGAGAAAACTCAAGAGGCTAGAGTGACCACATAGGGAGCTCTCAGATGACGCCAGGGCTTAAAAGGGCAAGAGCCATAGGTAGGTACAGCACAGAACTAAGGGTCCTGACACGGGAGAAGCCCTACCCATGTAAGAAAAGCATCTGTAAGTGAAAACCTAGATGAGTCTGAGGGCTGCAGAAATGAGTTAACCACAGAAAGAAGGCTTGTCTTTCAAGTGATGGTCATAATGCGCAAGAACAAAGGAGCAAGCAGAATGGAGGCCAATGAGGTGGTGTTCATGAGTGGTACAGGAGGCAGAATTACCAAACTCCTATTTCGCTTATGTCTCCTTTGCCAAGGGGATTACTAAACCAGACAAGATGGGGAAGGGCAAAAGTTATTATATTTCAGGAAGCATCTACTATGTGCCATGGAGCATACATATATATTTGTAATCTTATGTAATCCTGAGAAGAGGTATCCATCATGATTCCCTTTTTCCACAGGACGAAAACTAACCTCAGAGAGGTGAAGCAACTTGTTCAAGGGCCCAGAGCTAGTTGGTGGTCTAATACCTTCTTTTAGATATTGTGTGTGTATGTGGGTGTGTGTTGGGATGGGTGGGGGCGGTAGGTTGTGGGCAAACTGCCCACTGTTGACCCCGTTTAAGTTTGTAGTCAAACCTCCCTGGACCTCTATCACATAAGCCACAGTTTAGACACAGCATCCTCCATCCAGAGAGCCGCTTTCTGAGCCTAATATTAGGGCGAACACTTCTTCCTCACTGCCTATGCTTCCTTCAGTATAGAGGGATATCTATCAGTGTGACACTGGACCTCCTCTGTCTCTCTCTCTCCTCCCTCCCCCTCGGGAGGTGGAGCAAAGCATCTGATTGGTGATTTTGACAGAAAGAACTGTACAAGACCGTTTCACTGGATGCAAAGGCCTTTTCTCTCTCTAACAGAAGAACCAAAAGGACAGTTCAGGGCAAATGATCAGGACTGGGAAATAGAGCAGAAAACTCAAGAGGGCACAGCGTCACATGGAAACTCTCCTCTCCTCTCCTCCTCGGCATCGCCCTGCCTGCAAAACACCTGTGCAATTAGGCTGTGATAGCCTAGCTGTCCAACCCAAGCCCTACCTTGTGGGCAAGGCTTGAGTCTTTTCAACCTGCCTTGACTGGGTGCACCATTAGTCCTACACATCTAAGACACCTTCTCCAAGGCTTCTATCGGGAATAAAGCTAACATCTTGATTTCCACTTGCCTATGTCTATTAGTTCAGAACTCAGCTGGGGATATTAAAAAGGGAGTTGTGGATTGACCCCACCAAACAAAGCAACAACGTCCAAGAAGAACCTTGCATGTATACTGATTTAATTTCACCGCATTAGTTCCAGTCTGGTGTGTATTGCTCATACCGAGATGGTACCTGATGTTAAAAATGAGTTGACATCTCAAAGGAATGTCAAGAAATTGGAAATGGTCCAGAGGAGACTTAGTAGAATGGTGAAAGTTCTGGAAACCAGGTCATGGGAGGAATGATAAAACGAATGAGAAGATTTAGTTCAAAGCAGATTTGGCTATGATATGATGCAGTCTTCGCATTTTTCAAGGGCTACCGTGCAAAAGAGTGGTTTAATTAGATTATGTGACTTCCAAGGGCAGAACTGAGTGCACTCTTGGATATTTCAGGGAGGCGTATTTTGGCTCATTATAAAGAAAATATTGACAATGATTAGCATTGGATAAAAGTGAAATGATTTCCCTGAGAAGGTAATGAGTTTTCCATTACAGGGGTAACCCCACTGGATTAAATGGGTGATCCTGAAAAGGTCATTCAGGCATTGGGAGATGGCTGGTGGAAATAAAATTTATCCATAGCTTGTGTAAATGCCAAAGTGGCAGAATGAGATGTTCTTTCCTCCTCATGATTTTTTCCACCCAGTATCACAATGGCCTTGATACAAATGAGTCAGGTCAGGGGCCCCTTGCATGTGACCAGACCCTCCCTGGGGAACAGGATGCAGTGGAACCCCAGCCCCTACACCATTGTCCCTACAATGATATTTCCCTAGGATGACTTATCAGTTTGCTATCTGTATGTGAACACCCACTTTCTGTGGCTTCTAGAATCTTCTCTGAAACTTTAAGTGGGAAAAGGTGTTGGTATTGGGTGGGAGGATCCTAAGGAGGTGATTCCCTCCATCTCATATTCCAGAGCCTATTGCAATCATGCTCATTCTTCTCTTTCCAGAGTTGGAGGACTCTTTCCGCAACCTCATCCTTTGACTATGTGGTCACCACCCTCATGCTGCCCTGTTTGGCTAAGAATGAGAGTTACCATCTACACATAGCCCTTTATGGGTGTTATTTCTTTCCATACTGGCAACAATCCCAGTGAGATCATTACTATGATTATCTCCATTTTACAGATAAGGAAACTGAGGTTCAGACAGGTTAATTAATTTGCCCTAGGTCAGAAAGCTAGTAAGTGGCAAGGCAGGAGCTGGTAGCCATATCTGTCATTGTCCTAAGTGTCTGGTGTTAACCACTGCAACCTACTGCCCACCCTGAATGACAGTGACCAGACCTGCACTTAGATGCACATGTGTTGTTTCAAGAGAGGAACATAGTTTTGGTTTTGTTTCTATTCCTCTCCTTAATGATGCCCAGGTTTGGTTTGACTCTACAGGCCACAGGACCTCGGTAGATGTGAGTCTTTAGAAAATAGAATTCAATGAAATCCAGATCCCTTTCCAGTGTTTCAACTGCCCTATCAAAGCCTTTGATCCATAAAAGTGGAATTTGGGTTCTATTCAACCTGAGACCATGCTGGCCACTGACTGTTTCAAATTAAAATTCATCTGGCCCAGTTCCTGGACCTTGAGTCCTCTGCACACAAAGGGCATTCAAGGCTCCTAGTGGCTTCTGTTTTTGAATTTTAGAATTGTTTTTCAGTACCTTTTCATGGTGGAGATGAGGTTTATCCGTAGCTTGTGTAAATGCCAAAGTGGCAGATGAGATGTTCTTTCCTCCTCATTACTTTTTCCACCCAGTATCACAACGGGCTTGTTACAAATGAGTCAGGCCAAGGGAGACCCCCTTGCATGTGACCAGACCCTGCCTGGCGAGCAGTATATGTATCTTTTCAGTGTCCTGTTTATGGCATGAAACCCATGGGAGATGGCAGTTCTGAGCACAGAGGAAGGATCTCCTGATGCAGACTAGTGGGCAAGGGGGTGGGGGTCAGGGAACACAGGGTGCTGCATGTAGTGAATTCCATGTTAAAGAGGAGATGCCACTTTGTGACAGTGGTGAATGGGACAGACCCAGGGGTCCCTGTATCATCCAAGATAGGCATGTTTCTCCATTCCACTCTGTCTCTGCCCAAGACTTCCTCATGCTCCCTGCTTACCTTGCCCCCGTCTTGTCCTCTTTGGCCCCTGGATTTACTGACGTGTGTCATCCCCAGGTGTCTGTTTATCTCCAATTGTTTCAGCAAAATGGAACTATCTGAACCATCTACCCATTAACCTGATATCTCCGGTCTTGCTTCAGAACCTTTGCCCACACCATGTCCTAGCAGATACATATTGACACCCTACGATCTAGTGTAATCCCCAACTCTGAGGCTCAGCATTGAACCCCAGTGCTGGAAGGTATAAACAAAGGAATAGCATCTGGGAAGGGTTCATCTTTAGGAGCATAAATAGGGGATGCCAAAATCTGTGGGGTAATCAAGGTTCTCAGACTGGCATAAACAAATGGAAAAGGCAGCTTTGGCCATGAGGGGGTAAGCAAGGATAATCTTTGATCACTTTCAGAGATAAGAACTTGTTTGTACCATGAACCCTTCTGAAGAGGGCTAAGGACAGAGCCGTAGAGGCCACCTAGTGGGAGGGGTAGGAAGAAGGACCCAGAGGGGTCAAAGGATGGAGACGTGGGGGAGAAGCATGGAAATGTAGTATCCCAGCAGGCAAAGGAGGCCGTGTCAAGAAGGAAAATATGTTCAGCAGTGCTGGAGTAGAAACCAAGCTCTGGGAACTAGGAGGGCACCAGTGACCCTTGGGAGAGCAGCTTCAGCAGCCTGGTGGGAGGGGCTGGGGGTGTGACCAGAGGATAGTCTGTTCGTGCCACATCCTGGGTGAGATGCTTAGAACCAAGTCATCACAAAGCCCTGTCCAGAGCAAGCCAACAATGAATTCACTGCAGAACAATGGGGCCTTCAGAGCTCGGCCATGTCACTCTGCCCTTTCTACACAGGTGACCCCAGCGAAAAGAACTGGCAGAGATAAGTACCTAAGCAGGTGGGCAGATTGGCACAAACCCATTGTGTCTAACCAATGACCACGAAAAGGGGAGGACATTTCACCAGCTTGGTTCGTTCACTCAGGGCTCACTCACTCATTAACATTGTATTGGATCTAACGTGCTCAGAGACTGAGGAGGGACTTGGTTATAAAAAAAGATCTGGTCCCTGCCATCAAACAGCTTACGATACATTTGGGGGACTTCATTCCATGAGAGTATCCACCAACCTAAACATGCCATCTAAAATGCCTAATAAAGTCACCGTTCAAACCTTTACGAAATTACCCAAGTTAGCAATACCTTTTTTATGCCTCTCTGTAGAGGGCTAAGATTAAGCTCAAACTGAATGATAAAAGAGGATATGTGCTCATAAAAAAAAAAATCTGACAGACCGACTGAATTATAGACTCACTGAGGACAGTATTGATTCATACAATATATACCAATGACCTCTTCCTTTGTAGTATTAACCATCACTATATTGCTTGTGTTTCTCCATCCTCCTTCTCCAAACCTAACCAAGGTCTAGGTCTGTATTTCCAACTGCCAATGACTCTTTACCTGCACTGCCCCCTCACTGCCCTCAAACTCAAACCCGAAGTCAAATTCACCATATGTCATCTCTCAGTTATCACCCTTTTCAAAGGTATCCCCATCCATGGTGCCTTCATTTTATCTGCTCTCATGGGCATATCTTGCATCCAATCAATTGCCAAGTTCTGTATCAAGCAGAGCCTTGTGCACATAAAAGATGTTCAACACTTACTTGCCGATGAATGGACACATTTTATATCCTGGAAACCTTTATAGGCTACTAGTAACTGTAGCTATAACACTGATAATAACTGTGGTTAAGAAAAAGGCTTTGGATGGCAAATGGGTCTGATCTGGGTTTAGTCCCATGTCTGCTGCTTAGTAGTTCAGGGACTTTGGACACCGTTTCCGCATTCATGTTAGTTATTAGGGTTATGGGAATCAAATATAAAAGGCATGTAAAGCTCTGAGTGCAGAGATGTTATTTGCTTTAGTCCCTAGTCCACTGTCAATGTTTATCCATTACAATAGTCTACCACTAAAGTCAAAGGAGCCCAAACCCCAAGCTGATGCCAACAGTATTCCATTTTAGAACCTTAATTAGACTACCTAATAAGTCCTAGAAGGGGGTCACCATCGACCTAGGCACTTTGTTTGGAGCATAAGATAAAGACTTCCACATCAAACATATCTTTCTCCCCCTCCCTGATCTCTCTTCCATTGTACCCAATTTTGAAAATTCCAATTAAAATTCTCCAACTCAACAAATTTTAATGAGGGCTGGATGTGTGTCATACCTGATTAACCAGTTAGCCTGGAAGACCTCATTTTCTCTGTAGAAAGCTACTTTTCAGTTCCTAATGAGGCCCCTCCACCCAACACTGGGACCCATGGCACTCTGGGAACCCTCCTGAAGGCACCCTCTGTACCCCACCTCATGGCTATAGTGAGCTGCGGCCGTATCTGTCCCAGGAGACTAGGAAAGCCTCCAGGTGTCTGCCTTGCACACAGCAGACGCCAAATCAGTAGTTAACTTTCGAGACAGGCAAGAAACACTGGAGGGGCCAGGATGAAAGCCCTGAGGGTGGAAAAATCAAAGTTACTTGTGTAACTTCTACGAAATTCAAAGGGTAGGCTGAGAATGACAATGCCCAACCTCGGAAGAAGAGGAAGGAACCCCCAGGGGATGTGGGTCCAAGGTTAAGGACAACTGGGAACTCAGATCCCATCACCTAACAACATAACAACTGCATGGTCTTTAGCTTTCTTCCTCCACTGCTTCTGGACAATACATGGCACATACCAAGGACTCAATCAATAGTTGAATGAATAAATGGATGTTTCTTCTTTCTATTTCTTTGTCAGCTGTTCTTTTTTCATTTTCTTCTCTTCTTATTCTCCCTAACCCCAACCCCACCTGGTCAACACACAGAATCTCCTATCTTCCTCCCTTCCTCTCCCTCTCTCATCTACTAACTCCATCTATGAGACAGTGTGTGTGTGTGTGTGTATCATTTCCAGTTTACAGAGGAGAAAACAGAAGTTCAAAAGCCTAAAACTGGATACTTTCAGGGATCACACTTCTAGTAAGAGGTATGTAGCAGATGTCATGCTGCCCCAGATCCCTTGACCATTTTTTGGTGCTCTAATCCTTACCACCTTCACTCCCAGCCACCTGTGACTTTGTCCAAGCGCTGCCCAGGATGCTGGGGTCCTTTTAGCCAGTGAGCATGGAGAGCCAGAAGTGCTTGGAGTTTAAGCCTCCCCTCCTACCACCAAAGAGGATGAGGGTGACAGCCCTTAACTAATGATTGAGGTGTGAGGGTATAAGGAGTACAGCTCCCTGGCCCACAATCGGGATGGCTCTCACCTGTGACCCACCAGTGCCTCCAGATCTGCCCCGGGGGATTAAGCCAACATGGGACCCTCAGCAGGCTTCTCTTGATGCTGAACCCGGGCTTGGCCTCCTCCCCTTCCCTGTCCATCTTCCTTACTCTGGGACCTCTGTTCCTTGGAGAACTTCCTAATAAATCCCTTTCACACAAATCTTCATCTCAAGCCCTGCCCCTGGAGAACCTACCCTAAGGCAAAGCAAATGCAAGATTCAAAGCCAAGCCTGTCACACTTCAACATTCTTTTCACTGTATTGTGCTTGAGATGCTATTGCAATCTTGTGGACCTGCTCTTCACTAATCTTAGAGTTATTTAAAAAATTGAATGGCTGCTATGGCTTCAGGGGCCTTGAGGACAAATGTGTATTCAAATGCCCAGTGCTTGCTTATTTCTTCTTCTTGCTATAAGTATATGTCTCGGAGACAAAAGACCTTTATCTCAGCAAAGTGAAGTAGGGGACTCAAAGAAAAAGATTTTTTTGAAATTGTTCTTGTCATTGTCTTACACCTGGGTCCATAATTAACTAGGCACTAAGATGGACTTCACCCTCTTAACATAATCTCTTTGTTAAATATTTTTGTTATATAAGTAATATAACTATATTAGAGTAATTCTAAGGGAAAAACAAATCCAGGTACTCTGATCCAACCATTCACAGACTGTTTCATTCCAGTGCTTTTTCCTCTTCATGTGACATAGAGGTAGTCTTTTCCAAACACCTAGATCCCCGGAGTGTTTTCTCTTAGTTCAGTTTCCATGTTATAACGCAGTCCTGTGGTTGTCATTTTTAATTGTTGCCTATTGTTACATCCAGAGGAAATACCGTAATTTGTCACCATTTCGGGTTTGTTTTTTTTTCATTTTTAATGACATGTATTGTTTTCTTTCTAATTTTACAATGTCACCATTTTGATTGCTTTTGATATTTCACAATTTTAAATGAGGTTGTGTTGAACAACTTTGTGAATGTGCCATTTTGGTTTGCATCTACCCTTTTTTTACATTTCAGATTATTTCTTTAAGAGAAATGTCCAAATCTTGAATTATCAGATAAAGGAATAATATTTATGGTTTTGATGTATACTGAGACATTTCTCTCTGTATTCCCCGACACTAAAATGTGTACCAATTTGTAACATAAGCCAACCTGAAACAAAGGTTATTCCAAGTCACGATGACTTATTTTTTAATGAGTTTTGGTCTAACTAAATGAAGTCATTTAAAATTCCCTACTTAGTACAAAGGTCTTGAAAGGGTCTCTAGAATTATGTGGAATCTATGACATTCTTCATGAAAATGACAAAGAACCTGAGAGGCACATTTCAGTTAGCCTTAATGTACGTCTTTCCTTTCTTAATTCTAAGCTTTCTAATTGTTAAGCATTTCATTGAGGGATTAGTCATTGGGCTCAAATTGCCTAATTGAATCAGTCATTTTCCATGACACTGAACACAAGTCAGGACATTTCAATGGGTGATGTGAACTAACTGAACTGGGTGTGTATTTGGTGCGTTTCTGCATGCCTACATCTTCAAAAGCAGAGGATAAAGAACATTGACAAGACAAACAAGCCAGAGATAATTCCTATTTTCTCGGTTACCTTGAAGTTTGCCTCTGTTTATCCTAAGCTTTAGTATTCTTATCTATGAGCCTTAGAAGCGCTGCTCCCTGAAATTGATTTCCCAGGAATATTTGGACCTCCAGGAGATCATGTTCCATTAGTGTCAACCACAGCATCCCTATTATTTTTTTTAACATGCTTAATTGTTCTGTCTTCTTTTGTACAAGTGGAAAAGTACAAAAAATAAATTTGACCTAGAATTACCCTGAAGACCATGGGTACTTGCTACTACACACAGAACAGAAAAATTTATACTGCTATTATAGCTTTTCACCCAGCCAGCCCCAGAGAATTCAAGTGGAAGAGTGGAAAACACAGCCAGTCTTCTGAGTGCATGATTCCAGGTGATACCAGACATTCACAGAGATAAGCATCCCACGGATCAGCTGAATTTTCTACCTTTGAACTGTTTTTTTTTTTTTTTCATCGCAGAAGCTTTATTTCTGCAGCGCTTCACAACTCCAGCAAGGGCCAACTTGTGTCTCATTTTAAGAAAGAATTTCACTATTGAGTTAAAGTCACAGGCAAGATAGACAAGTCACTTTCTAGTCCATTTCTCATTGAACTGGGCAACCTGCCTGATTTGCTTCTGATCACACTCCGTTTGCCTTCACTCCCGCAGGTCACAGCCTGGGGGTGGGGGGCGGGGCGGGGTGGGGTGGGGTGATGACCTCCCGGCAAATGATTCTGCAGCTGGTATCCTCACCTTGACTGGGCTTTCTAGGTTAGGATAACACTGTGGTGATCCTAATTAAAGCCCTATCCAAAATCAAACTTCACAACCAAACAAACCAGTTTTACAACACCCAGGAATTTAATCTGGCCTCACACTTGCAGCGGAAAAAGAAACACAAAAGAAGGAAAAAGCTGGCAGCTCAGCCAACAAGCAGCCGCCTCCTGGACACGCTGCTGGCTTGATCCAATTAGTAAATATTAGCGGTCCAATGACAGATCTGAAGACAAAGGGTCAGATGAGACACAAGGTTCTTGACAGCAGTCGGGGAAAACCGCAAAATTTCCAGCCCAGGTAAGTCTCTTCGATCATTAAAAAACGAAGCAAAGTACAAGGATAACCTAAATTTGACAGCTTTTTTGCGCACCTAGGGAATAAGAGGCCAAGTCTAGAACGCAGCTGAACATTCATCTCAGAACGAAATTTGGTTTAAGCTTCAAAAAACCGAGGCGAAAATCCTGGCTACAATGAAACAAACAAACGGCGTTTGCTTACTCTTATATATGCTGGGAAATTAACAAACTCGTGGCTTAGGTGCACGTCCCTTTCCCAGTCCCTCTCACCATCAGCCCGTCAAGTGCACCTCCTAAAGAAAGCAAACCGAAACAGTGTAGTGAAAGACACTGGGGATGTGCTTTCATTTACTCCATGCCAAGTATTTTCTTTTTAAAACTAATCCGAAAGAGTGCCCCTAAGGCAAAGCAAGTGTCAGTTCCCGCCCTGAGGGGGAATCGCAGTGCAGTGCCGTCCGCTTACCTGTGATCAGCACCGCCTTTTGATCCGCAGGTAACAACTCTTGGCCAGAAAAGTAAGTATATACGAGGAAACATGACAGGGAGAAGAGGATCAAGCCCCAGAAGAGGGACAGGCTGAGCAGGCAAGCCCCTCCCCAGAGGCCCGCCAGGCAGACCACCTTTCTCCCCACCTGCCCTTGGTTCTTCTTGAGTTTGCAAAAAATTGTTCCTCCCAGCACTGCAGTGACAGTCAGGCAAAGCCATCCTGGCTCAGAGAAGAAAGTGCCCATTCTCAGAGACTCTCTTCTCCTTTCCGTGCTCAGGGCCTGTTGAGTCAAATGGGCAAAGACAGGCTGCAGGCAGCCTGGGTTATTTGAACGGAGAGGCAAGAATGGAGGAGGAGAAAACAGCCCCGGAACACCTTGAATGAGCATGAATTAAGCATACTCATATGGCCACATATTTCCTGGTGGGTAATTTAAACCAGTCTGCAGTTTAATGTAAATACTAGAGCACTTCCTATTTGACTGTTCCCCGCACGCCCACTTCACACACAACACAGATGCATACTCACCCACAACAAACACACGCATTTTTTTTAATGACCCCTGGAGAGATAACCATTTGGGTAATAATTGACAGAATTCAATCTGTCTGAACAGTGAATAACAAAACCTCTAGCTCGCAGGAAGTCTCTTCTGCTTTAGGAGCCTGTGGTGGGTCCGTCTGTGGAGCCCTTTTCCTGACTCAAGGGTGCGTGTGTGCATCACTGATTTTGCCCACATCAGCAGGACTCCTGCCATCCCCCACTAGAGTCAGACTGAAGGGTCAGATGGAAAGAGAATAGAGAAGTAGAGGAAGAGGTTCTTGGCAGATGACAAGTGCTTTGGTCTCACCAGAGGAAAGATAGGCCAGGGAGAGATAACACAATAATAACAATATAAATAATGGTCAATACCTATTGGTACTTATTTGCGCCAGGGGCCATGTTCAGCTGAGACCCTATTCTCTGCCAGGCTCTGCTCCAGGCACTGGTACTCAACAGTCAATACGCTCAGTCTCTTTGAACACTATGTCTCTATGAAGTAAGTTCTGTTACTGTAGTAATTTTATGGGTGAGCACCCTGAGGCACAGAGAGGTTAAGAGACTTGCCCAAGATCACACAGAAGTGGAAACAAGCAGCCTTGTTTCAGAGCTTTATGCTCTAACCACTCTACGGCCTGCCTTATGAAAAAGGCAAAAGACAGTTTGTACATTATGTACTTGCCCTTCTTCCCTTTAGCCTCATTTGAACCACGAAATATTTCAAGGTGGATGTTATTATGCACATTTTACAGAGAGGAAAACTGAGGCTGGAAGAAGATAAGTTACTTAAGTGACAGTAGTGGGTCCAGACCCACACCCATGACTTAACTGGATGCGGGATAGTTATGGCTCTTTGCTGGGTGCCTCAGCACTTTGTCAGTGGCTCCCATGCTGGGGCTGGGGCCAAACACCCATGTGGGTTTCCTGATGGTGTACGCCCACCAAGGATGAAGCAAATCTCCTGGTGGCAGCCTACGTGGCTTCCCAGCTGCTCAGTCCTGGGGCTCCCAAGGAGAAGGCAAACCCTGCCGTGATGTAGAAGTCTAGGTAAGAATTCTCCTTGCCTTCTGACGGGGAAGGTGGTATGCTACATTAAGAATATGAGCTTTATTTTTTTAATTTATCTTTTCATTGAATATAGTTGATTTACAATGCTGTGTTAATTTCTGCTGTTCAGCAAAGTGATTTAGTTATACATACATACATATAGATACATTCTTTTTTAAATATTATTTTCCATTATGGTTTATCATAGGTTATTGAATACAGTACTCTGTGCTCTACAGTAGGACCTATTGTTTATCCATTCTATATATAATAGCTTACATCTGCTAACCCTAGTGTCCCACTCCATCCCTCCCCTAACCCTCTCCCCCTTGTCAACCACAAGTTCGTTCTCTATGTCCGTAAGTCAGTTTCATAAATATGTTCATTTGTGTCATATTTTAGATTCCACATATAAGTGATATCATATGGTATTTGTCTTTCTTTTTCTGACTTACTTCCATCTGATTGAGTTGAATTGGGTCTCCTTTTCATCCCCATCATTCTGTCTTAGAGCTTTCCTTGAGATCATCCTTGCTTGGCCAATGTTCCATTTCTGGCAAACTTGCACTTAGTTTTACAGGGGGAAGGAGCCAATTGGATCAACTCATTCTTATTAATGATGCCAAATGAGTCAATGTGTTGCTTCCTTCTGCCAGTGGAGGTGCCTTTTTGAAGGCGCCTTCTGAAGACAACGTATCTTACCCAAAATGGAGGATTTCTCAACCCGGGGAGGCGGGGGGCGGGGGGAATGCTGAGAATCCTGGAATGTATACTTTCTTAGAATCTATGGCTCTTGAGTTGAAACAGGAATTTGAAGTAACGTCCCATCTAAAAAAGGGATTCTCTCTGTAACATCCCCACCAAGTGGTCATTTTGTCTACTGCCAGTACGTCTCTCATAACAGGCACTGCAAAGCCTTTAAAGGTGACTTTCCAGTTCAGGACAGCTTGGAGTATTAGAAAGATCTCCTCTTGATAAGTAACAACTGACACTACAGAACTACAAAGGATCATGAGAGATTACTACAGGTAACTATATACCAATAAAATGGACAACCTGGAAGAAATGGACAAATTCTTAGAAAAGTACAACCATCCGAGACTGAACCAGGAAGAAATAGAAAATATAAACAGACCAATCACAGGCACTGACATTGAGACTGTGATTAAAAATCTTCCAACAAACAAAAGCCCAGGACCAGATGGCTTCACAGGCGAATTCTATCAAACATTTACAGAAGAGCTAACACCTATCCTTCTCAAACTCTTCCAAAATATAGCAGAGGGAGGAACACTCCCAAACTCATTCTACGAGGCCACCATCACCATGATACCAAAACCAGACAAAGATGTCACAGAGAAAGAAAACTACAGGCCAATATCACTGATGAACATAGATGCAAAAATCCTCAATAAAATACTAGCAAACAGAATTCAACAGCACATTAAAAGGATCATACATTATGATCAAGTGGGGTTTATCCCAGGAATGCAGGGATTCTTCAATATACACAAATCAATCGACGTGATACACCATATTAACAAATTGAAGGAGAAAAACCATATTATCATCTCAATAGATGCAGAAAAAGCTTCTGACAAAATTCAACACCCATTTATGATGAAAACCCTCCAGAAAGTAGGCATAGAGGGACCTTACTTCACATAATAAAGGCCATATATGACAAACCCACAGCCAACATCGTTCTCAATGGTGAAAAACTGAAACCATTTCCACTAAGATCAGAAACAAGACAAGGTTGTCTACTCTCACCACTATTATTCAACATAGTTTTGGAAGTTTTAGCCACAGCAATCAGAGAAGAAAAAGAAATAAAAGGAATCCAAATCGGAAAAGAAGAAGTAAAGCTGTCACTGTTTGCAGATGACATGATACTAGACATAGAGAATCCTAAAGATGCCACCAGAAAACTACTAGAGCTAATCAATGAATTTGGTAAAGTAGCAGGATACAAAGTTAATGCACAGAAATCTCTGGCATTCCTATACACTAATGATGAAAAATATGAAAGAGAAATTAAGGAAACACTCCCATTTATCACTGCAACAAAAGGAATAAAATACCTAGGAATAAACCTACCTAAAGAGACAAAAGACCTGTATGCAGAAAACTATGAGACACTGATGAAAGAAATTAAAGATGATACAAACAGATGGAGACATATACCACGTTCTTGGATTGGAAGAATCAACATTGTGAAAATGACTGTACTACCCAAAACAATCTACAGGTTCAATGCAATCCCTATCAAAATACCAGTGACATTTTTCACAGAACTAGAACAAAAAATTTCAAAATTTGTATGGAAATACAAAAGACCCCGAATAGCCAAAGCAATCTTGAGAACGAAAAACAGAGCTGGAGGAATCAGGCTCCCTGACTTCAGACTATACTACAATGCTACAGTAATCAAGACAGTATGGTACTGGTACAAAAACAGAAATATAGATCAATGGAACAGGATAGAAAGCCCAGAGATAAACCCACGCACATATGGTCACCTTATTTTTGATAAAGGAGGCAAGAATATACAGTGGAGAAAAGACAGCCTCTTCAATAAGTGGTGCTGGGAAACCTGGACAGCTACATATAAAAGAATGAAATTAGAATACTCCCTAACACCATACACAAAAATAAACTCAAAATGGATTAAAGACCTAAATGTAAGCTCAGACACTATAAAACTCTTAGAGGAAAACATAGGCAGAACACTCTATGACATAAATCACAGTAAGATCCTTTTTGACCCACCTCCTAGAGAAATGGAAATAAAAACAAAAGTAAGCAAATGTGACCTAATGAAACTTAAAAGCTTTTGCACAGCAAAGGAAACCATAACCAAGACGAAAAGCCAACCCTCAGAATGGGAGAAAATATTTGCAAATGAAGCAACTGGGAAAGGATTAATCTCCAAAATTTTCAAGCAGCTCATGCAGCTCAATATCAAAAAAACCAACAACCCAATCCAAATATGGGCAGAAGACCTAAATAGACATTTCTCCAAAGAGCATATACAGATTGCCAACAAACACACAAAAGGATGCTCAACATCACTAATCATTAGAGAAATGCCAATCAAAACTACAATGAGGTATTACCTCACACCAGTCAGAATGGCCATCATCAAAAATCTACAAACAATAAATGCTGGAGCGGGTGTGGAGGAAAGGGAACCCTCTTGCACTGTTGGTGGGAATGTATATTGATACAGCCACTATGGAGAACAGTATGGAGGTTCCTTAAAAAACTAAAAATAGAACTATCATATGACCAAGCAGTCCCACTACTGGACATATACCCTGAGAAAACCATAATTCAAAAGGAGTCATGTACAGCAATGTTCATTGCAGCTCTGTTTACAATAGCCAGGACATGGAAGCAACCTAAGTGTCCATCGATAGATGAATGGATAAAGAAGCTGTGGCACATATATACAATGGAATATTACTCAGCCACCAAAAGAAACGAAATTGAGTTATTTGTAGTGAGGTGGAGGGACCTAGAGACTGTCATACGGAGTGAAGTAAGTCAGAAAGAGAAAAATAAATACCATATGCTAACACATATATATGGAATCTTAAAAAAAAAAAAAGGTTCTGAGGAACCTAGGGGCAGGACAGGAATAAAGATGCAGATGTAAAGAATGGACTTGAGGACAGGGTGAAGGGGAAGGGTAACCTGGGATGAAGCGAGAGAGTGATGTGGACTTATATATACTACCAAATGTAAAATAGATAGCTAGTGGGAAGCAACCGCATAGCACAGGGTGATCAGCTCGGTGCTTTGTGACCATTTAGAGGGGTGGGTTAGGGATGGTGGTAGGGAGATGCATGAGGGAGGAGATATGGGGATATATGTATATGTATAGCTGATTCACTTTGTTATAAAGCAGAAACTAACACAACATTGTAAAGCAATTATACTCCAATAAAGATGTTAAAAAAAAAAAAGATCTCCTCTAGACTGAGCTTGATCATGTCACTTGTCCTTCCTTTTCCACTTGGAGTCACACAGGCCAATTCAGTCCCTGTTTCGTTCAGATATTTGGAGACTACTATCGTGTCTTACCTTCTCCAGGTGGATGGTCCTCAGTTCTCTCAATTGCCCCTTATATATGGTAGAAAATGTTTTATCTGATGCTTAGTGCCTGAAGCAGCCACATTTTTAAGAGTTCAAACGTTTAAAACATCATGTTGTTGCAATAATTGAAGAATATGTTGTTATGATGAATGTAGCATGGTGACAACGTGATTCACCAAGCAGAGAATGACCATGTGTTGATGTCACCATGACCCAAAGGTCAAGATATAGATGTGGTGGTACACGTCATAACAGATCATCTCACGGACATCAAGGTGGTCTTGCTGGTAGCACAAGTTTTGTTATGATTTTCAAGCGTTTGGATGATAACTAACATTTTAAGTGTTGAGCAGTAATTGTGCAAATATATATCTATTCTCTATTTCACATTGGGAGGCGGAAAAGACAACCAGATGGTGGTGTTGGATCGAGTCTTTTTCCTGTCACTGAACTATGGTGAAGATGTCTAAATCATTAATTCCAAATAGGTCAGATCTCAATTTATTGTATAGGGTTTCAAGGATCCTTAGCAGCGTGGCCTTTCTTAGAATGGAACCCAAGTATTTACTTCTCCTCCGAAAGGTTAAGCCCAGAAGATACGAATACAACTGTACAATACTTTCAGTATGGTGCAAGCAGCACAGAATAGAGCAAGATTTTCACCTCCCATATCCCTGAAGTTATATCTTTACTTATATGTGCAAAGACTCGTTTGCTTTTTTGACAGTAGTGCCCTATGATTTACTTCCATTGTGTTTGCTATCAAGTAAAATTCCAATCTTTGTAGTTTTCTTGTCATTAAAATTACTTTGTTGTAAAATATAATGTGGAGAAACTATCCAAAATATAAATGTAGGTAAATATCCATTAGTCCATACTGATATAGATAAATGATTGAAAAAGTAAATAAATGGAGAAAAGACAAATCTCCCATGCAGAAAATTCCCAAATAATTTATGTAGATATACCCACTCAAGGAGGTGAAACAGACCTCACACTTGAGTGTGGGCTGCACATAGTGACTTCCTTCCAAAACACACAGCCTGGAAACTGAGAAAGAGAGGAACCTGACATGGAGAAACTTGACAAACTCCATCTCAGCCAGATGATCAAGGTCAACATGACCAGTGATAAGTCATGTGATGAAAATGCCACCATTATCATTGCAGGACATTCTACAAAACACCTGACCAGCAATCTTCAAAGCTGTCAAGGTCCTCAAAAACAAGGAACTTCTAAGAAATGGTCACAGCTTAGAGGAGCCTAAGGACACATGATGAGTAAATGTAATGTGGCGTCTTAGATGGGATCCTGGAACAGAAACACAACAAGGACATCAGGTAAAAATTATGGACTTTAGTTAATAATAATGTATTACTACTGGCTCATTAGTTGGGACAGATGCCCCACAGTAATAGAAGATGTTGACAGTAGGGGAAAGTGGGTATGAGTATACAGAACTCCATACTACCTTCACATGTTTCTATAAATCTAAAACTATTCTAAAATAAAAAGTTTACTTAAATATATAGTAATATATAAATATAAAACTATTAATTTTATAATAAATATAATGGTACATATTATATACAATATATTATAATAAATCATAAATGAAGCAATAGATATAAATATATCTAAGTAAGTTTTTATCTTAATAAATTTATAGGGAATTATGAAGATAGTACAGAATTTTATTTATATATACATATACATGTATGGTACATATATATGCATACATTGTGATCTATTATATATTATATATAAATATAACAAGTATTATATAATATATAGTTTTATGTATTTGAGATAATATATAATTTTACACATTATATTATATATATATTCCAACAAATGAAAATAAATTATAACACCTTCTTGGTCAAGAAGAACATTGTCATGGGACTTCCCTGGTGGCGCAGTGGTTAAGAATCCGCCTGCCAATGCATGGGACACGGGTTCGAGCCCTGGTCCGGGAAGATCCCACATGCTGCAGAGCAACTAAGCCCGTGTGCCACAACTACTGAGCCTGCGCTCTAGAGCCTGTGAGTCACAACTACTGAGCCCGTGTGCCACAACTACTGAAGCCTGCACACCTAGAGCCCATCTCTGCAACAAGAGAAGCCACTGCAATGAGAAGCCTATGCACCGCAACAAAGAGTAGACCCCGCTCGCCGCAACTAGAGGAAGCCCACGTGCAGCAACGAAGACCCAATGCAGCCAATAAATAAGTAAATAAATTTATTTAAAAAAAGACCATGGATAGACCAAATCATTATGTATAACAGGAACGAACATAGTGTTATGGGCCAATTATACTTCAAAAACAAAAAAACTCATAGAAAAAGAGATCAGATTTGTGGTTTCCAGAGGTGGGTTGTGGAGGGGAGGGCAAATTAGATGAAGGCAGTCAAAAGGTAAAAACTTCCAGTTACAAGATAAATAAGTACTAGTACAACATAGTAAATATAATTAACACTGTTGTGTATGTTATATGTGAAGATTGTTAAGAGACTAAGTCCTAATAGTTCTCATCACACACAAAAAATTCTTTTCTGTTTCTTTAATTTTGATCTATACAAGATGATGGATGGTCACTAAACTTATTGTGATAATCATTTCATGAGGTATGTAAGTCAATTTATTATTTTTTATTGAAGTATAGTTGATTTACAATGTGTTAAATTCTGCTGTACAGCAAAGTGATTCAGTTTTATATATATATATATATATATGTATACTCTTTTTTTATATTCTTTTCCAGTATGGTTTATCATAGGATATTGAATATAGTTATCTGTGCTGTACAGTAGGACCTTGTTGTTTATCCATTCTGTATATAAAAGCTCACATCTGCTCACCCCAACCTCCTACTCCATCCCTCCCCCAGCCCCCTCACCACAAGTCTGTTCTCTATGTCCATGAGTCTGTTTCTGTTTCATAGATAGGTTCATTTGTGTCATATTTTAGATTCCACATAGAAGTGATATCATATGGTATTTGTCTTTCTCTTTCTGTAAGTCAAATCATTATGCTGTGTACCTTAAACTTATATAGTGCTGTATGTCAATTATATCTCAATAAAACTGGAAGAAAAAATTTTAATCTATGACTATGCCCATTGCATCATGGTTGTTTGTAGGTAAAATCCAAATCTGGATCTCAGCTTCACAGAGGAAGGTATCCTATCTTTAAGTGTAGTAACATTTTATATTTTTAGTTTGTAGGCTACAAAACTCTTCCTGTGTAATTTTCTTAGAAAATCTTTGCTGTGATTCTGGCTGATAATTTTCCTGGGACTGTAACTAAATAATTGAACTGCAACTTAATAAAAAAATTGCCTAGATCAGTAGTTCCCAAATTTTTCACTTCACAGACCAGTAAACTATTTTCAAAATGAGACAGATGCACATGGAGTCACAAATATTTAGCTTTGCCAAATGAAAATGCATTAAGAAATCAACTACCGACAGTCTACACAAGAAAAGATATTTTAAAACTGAAAAGATGGACACAGTCTCAGAATAAAATGTGGTCTCATACTGATTAATTTTAACTTTATAAGAAACTTTCTATGTTGTCCTCCTTTTCCAGGTATCACCCCAGAAAAGAAAAACTTTGTCACCAAACTGGCAGCAGGCAATGGATTGCCACTTGGGAACCAAAATGTGAGGGGTAAGAATGGAAAAGGTCTTGTTCTTAAGACGACAGAATTTCATGCTCAAGAGACGTAGGGAACAAGTTATGGATTCTGTGGATAGGAAGCAGCATGTGAAATCCCAATACTTTTATCTCTGCTCTTGTTTGGGGGCCCATCCCCTTCTTGACTCTTAGCACTGACCACAGCAAGGGGTAATAAACAACAAGCACCAAAATGGAAAAGCCAAGTACAAACGCACGCACAGGATCACAGACACACACCCTTTAAGTTCAATAAGTATGTGTAAGCACGTATTACAAAGTAGTCCTCCTCCTGCCAAGTAGGTTTGTAATCTCGATTTAAAAAAAAGATTTAAACATTCCTCTGCCAACCTGATGGTAATTTTGGCTTTAGGTACACATAGATATAAAACCTGAATATTCCGAAGTCTTTGGCTTTCTGGGACCTTCCTTCTCTCTCATAAGGCTGGAGTCCTAATGCCTCATACAGAACTCGACATTATCCCTGAGGATTTGGGGGGAGTTACATTTCTCATAAAGCATTTCCTGCCACCAGCAGGTCCAGGTCCGGGTCTGGCTCCTACCAGCAATTCAGTTCCCTTGGACCCCAGTGATTCCCTTCAGGCGGCTGCGTGGGACTCTGAGCCCAGAGCCTTCTCTTCACACGGCAGAATGATCACCGTGTTTGTCCGCAGCATAAGGGTGAGTTGAGACAGGCTGCACTTCTGTTCAATACCCTTTCACACAATCTCCTGCGGCGTCAGTAGGACAAGGCTCTCCTGTCTGACAGACTTTCCCTGGAAGCTGCAGGGTGGGAGATGGCCACTAGGGGGCTGCACGAGGACGACCCGAGCATTAATTGCTTACCATTGCTGCTCAGTGAAACCCCTTGGCCCTGCCTGGCCTGGAGCATTTTCTCAGGCTGATCCTCTCCCCGGGACTCTACCCTGCTTGCTTCCAGTACTTTTGTGCTAATGAAATAATTAAGTGGAATAGCAACGGGTGAAACAAAGGAAAGTTTAGCTGTCCTGGTTGAAGCCGAGGTGAGGTACCGGCAGCTGTCCTGCCGGGCTTTTCTCTCACCCCTGAGGCAGCCCCAAGGCACCGCCACAGGACCCAAGGGCTCCTGGACACATGACCAGATGATCTCTGATTTAATCTAAACTTGCAGTGAGGAACCTGAGGAACAGAGAGGGGATAACATTCAACTAGAGTCATACAATGAGCGTCAGAATTTGGTATATAACCAGGGCCGTGTGTGTATGTGGGTGTGGGTGTGTGTGCGTGTGCGTGTGTCTATATGACTATATGTGTGTAGTTGTGAATATATATGACTGTGTATATGTGTCTGCGGGTATGTGTGTGCATATATGTGTAGGTGTGCGATTATGTGTATGTTCACATTTGTGTGGGTGTGTGGGTATTTGTGGGAGTGTGTATGTGTGTGGGTGGGGGTGCGTCTGTGTGTGAGTGTATATATGTGTGCCTGCGCTGTGTGTGTGCAAGGCTGATGTGGCTTCCATCCTTGTTCCATTACAGCTCTCTAGCCCAGCCACTAAGCACCTCCGTGGTCTCTGCAGTCTGTAAACTGGAGATAATATTAATAGTATTTCCCTCACTGTGTTCTTAGCAGGATCATGTGAGCTCACGGCCAGTTAAGCGGTTAGTACGATGTCAGGTTCAAGGTGATCATTCAATAACGGCTGACTTCAGGAACGCCAACCTTACTCCTGAGTCAGGAGACCATCCTGACCTTCATTTTCGTGACCTTTTTGCTGACATTTCCAACCGTGGAGACCATCCACAAGCCAACTTTGCCTTTATTAGCCACTTATGACCATAAATCCAATAATGAAGCAATGAGGGTGGATGGGGTGGAGTGAGCTACTAAAATTAAACAGTAAGAGATTGACGTAATAACTGGTTTTTGCTTATTTCATGGTTCATCAATTACTTACCTAGTGTCCATTCAGTGCCAAGACCCCTCGTAGTCCTTGAGGGACCCAGTGTGAGCAAAGGAGTGGAAAGCTGGGCTCGTGATCCATGGTCCTTCCCTCCTGTACATTGTATATCAGAACAACCATATTAGTAAAGGGCCAGCTTTAAAGATCCATGAGTTCTGTTTTGATTTATCCACCTGGAGACTGACAGGGGTTCTCCATCCACATAGCTCTACTTCTTATGAATACATTAAGGAATCAGCCCCCAAATATTTCTGCCCATGTATCCAAATATTTCTCTCTCTCTCTTCTTTTTTTTTTTTTGCGGTACGCGGGCCTCTCACTGTTGTGGCCTCTCCCGTTGTGGAGCACAAGCTCCGGACGCGCAGGCTCAGTGGCCATGGCTCACGGGCCCAGCCGTTCCGCGGCATGTGGGATTTTCCCGGACCAGGGCACGAACCCATGTCCCCTGCGTCGGCAGGCGGACTCTCAACCACTGCGCCACCAGGGAAGCCCTCTCTCTCTCTTCTTATTCTCCCTCTTAAATGTCTTGAAATTAGTCTACACCCTGGTCTCCACTTCCTTTCCTCACTCTTGGAAAGGACTGGAGTGTAAGAATTCTCCCCTGAAAGTGGGGGATGGTTATGACATGAATGCCCCACTCTCACTAGGCTGAATGCTTTGCCAGCTCCTTCCTGCAGCAGAAGGGAGGCCATGCGTCCCCTTCCATGTTGGTCAGCCAAGGCAGAGAAACCAATCCATCGAGGCAGTGATGACAACAGAACCTCTGAAAGCAGTTCTTGAATGGGGTCTAGAGATAGCACTCGCCTTTCACTGATCCATGGCGACATGAAGGTCATCAGTACGGACAGTGTATTGAGTCTGCATACGATTGAATTCATTTAGTTTAAAGGATTATCTTTGGAGAGTATAGCCTTCCTCTCTTTTTGGCATTAAACTATCTTTTCGTGTATGAAATGGTGGTGATAGGATATCACAGTTTGGTTGTTGTTTCTGTTTTGATGCCCTTACTTGGCAAAATTAAAAGTTGGTGAAACTGCGTGTCTCCCAGATTTTGATCTGAAATCTTACCAGTGTTCAAAATTCAAAAACGTGGGAGTCCCTCTAACATACAACATGGTGGATCTGAGTAAGATAAATCTTGGGTAGAAATCCAACTCTGCTACTTACTTGACTGTATGAACTGCCCTCTCTTCTCTGAGCTGCAGGCTGTTCACCATTGGTGGGATAATAATTTGTACCTCGTATTGGTTATAAAGATAATCTATGTAAACGGCCTGGCATATCAGCATTTTCCATGGCAGCCATTATCACAGGAATCTTTTCAGCCTCAACAAAAACTCCAGCAGTATAATTCTGTCAGTTTCCATCCCTTCTTGGGACTTACAAATTGAGAAATAGGAGCTGCAGGCAACCAATGCACAGTTTGACGTGGCTTCTCTCCTGCGGCCATGGCTCCCAGGCTGAAGGTCCACAGAAAGAAACGTGCTGGCATCTGTATCTCCAGAAGGGAGATTAAATCTAGGATGAATCTATTAGAAAGAAGGCATTTCAAAATTTGGGAGCACAGCTGAATACCAAAAGTAAATTATACCATAAGACAGATGTTCCAGGAACTTCTTTTCCATTTTTTTTTTTTTTGCCTGAAGGAAAAGTTTTAGTTCATGATGAAAACAATGAGCAGAAATTGCTATCACAAAATTGTTCGTGGTTATTTAAAATGAGACCATTTGAAAATAATCAAAGATGTACACAATGATTTATAGAGAAAGTTGTTCATTTCAGTGTTATTTTTCATATGTTAAACACAGAAACATCCTAAATGGCTTACCATAAAGGATTTGTTGTATAAATCACAGTACTTTCATATGATGGACTGCTATGCAGCCATTAAAAATCATGTTGTTGGAGAATATTTAATGACTGGAGAAAACTTTTACAATATTTTTTGAGCAAGGAGAGCAGATTATAAAGTAGAATATATAATATGATCATATTTTATGTCCTCATAACCCAGATATCAGTAGGAACTTCCTAAACTCTGGGATCCAGGTAAGACTGGCTCAAATTCCCAATCCCACAGCCTGGGGGTGTCAAAGCCTTACTAAGATTTCTTCAAGATCCTAGGGATCTACCTTCTCACAGCTCCTTCTGCTTCTTGTAAGTCACTGCTTCTCACTACCATTCTGAGCTCAGTGTGAAACCCAACCTCTCTTTTTCATTTGTAAAACAAAACTTAAAGCAGTAAAGTCAACTTTATTGAAGTTCCTCCTACTTTTAGAGGCTTGGAAGTTCAGGTGGGAGGGATGGAGGGGATGCAGGAGCATCACTGTAGTTGCATACAGTGGCCCCACTAGGATATGTGCAGGTCCTAAATCCATGAACTTGTGAAGGTGACACTATCTGGGGGAGAAGGGATCTTTGCAGATGTAATTAACATAAGGCTCTCTAGATAAGATCATCTTGGATTAGGACGGACCCTAATTCCCGTGAACAGAGGGAGACGGGGTGAAGACCCCGTGAAGATGGAGGGAGAAGTTGGAATTATGGTGCCACAACCAAGGAACACCTGGAGCCACCAGAAGCTGGGAGAGACAAGGAAGTATCTTAGAGCCTTCAGAAGGAGGATGGCCCTGCCGACACCTTGACTTTGGACTTCTAGTCTTCTGAACTGTCAGAACAAATTTCCGTTGGTTAAGCCACCAAGTTTGTGGTAATTTGTTATGGCAATCCTAGGAAACTAACACAATCACCGAAGTGCACGTAATAGTACCGGGAGCTTTAACAAGGGCCTACATGTCCTCCCACCATCAGCACTGTGGAGTGTCACCGACCTCATAGATGCTTCTTTGTGCTTCTCTCACTGTCTTTTTAACCCCCTCCCCTTCCTCCTTCCCTTATTATCCCATGGACTTTAACTTCTTCTTCTATCCTGCAGATTTCTCAGCTCACAGCTCACTCTAATGCCCCAATTTACATGTTCCAATCTTGCTTCACCTGCATCCTTCCCCATCTCAGTGAAGGCAAGGTCATCCTTCTAGTAGCACAGCATACAAGCACTGGACTCCCCTTGACTCTGATCTTGGACTCAACCCCCAACTAATCCATCAAGAAATCTTGCTGGTTCTACCTTCAGAACATATCCACTACCTGACGACTCCACTGCTACTAATCTGGTCCAGGCTACCATCACCTCCTGCCTGGATGACAGCAACAGCCTCCCAGTGGGTCCCTCTGATTCCACCCTTGTCTCCCTCCAGTCTATTCTCAACCCAGCACTGGAGAAATCCTTTCATAACCTTAGTGCTATCGCATCACTCATCTGCTAAAAACCTGGCAAGGTCTCCCCATCTCACCCAGAGTAAAAGCCAAAATCCTCAAGTGCCTCCAAGGCTAGATAATCTGGCCCCTGTTGCTCTCGATCTATGACTTCTATCCTGTTATTCATTCCATCCTAGTCACAAGGTCCTCCTTGCCGCTCCTCAAACACACGGGCAGGACCTTCTGCCTTGGAGTCTCCCTCCAGCTCTTCCCTCTGCCTGGAATACTCTTGTCTACTTGCTTAATTCTCTCACCTTCTCTGATTCCTTCTTCAAGGTCTTCTGCTCAAGGCATCCTGCCCCCACAGCCTTCCCCCTCAACCTAAGTAACAAACTCATGGCAACAACAAAGGCTACAGTCTGTCTATCTATCTATCTGCCAAAAATGAAACAGTTGTCATGAGAATGTTGTTATGTTCATTCAAACTGAAATGTGAAGTCATTTTTTCTAACGTGATCATTAAATATAATTTGGGGCATACAACTCAAAAAGAATTCAAATACTTTGATCTGCCTAATTGACTGCACAATGTGGAATGGCTTTGCCAACTATATGATGAATATTTTCTAAATTGAATGAGGTAAATCTTGAATTCCAGAGTTGCTTTAAAATATGTTTAAGACACATGATAAGGTTATTTTATCAAAAATATTGTGTTCACAAGATTGCATTTGTGTTGAAATGAACACTATTTTGATTTACCCAATTGTGAGGACACCTAGTTAAACAAGATTCTTCTGAATGGAAGAATAACAGCCATTCCACAGTGATATCCCACTAATAGGCAGGAAGCCTTTCCCCTGGTATTTTCTCTCTCCTTCCACATTCTCAACACCCTGTGGTCCATGTTGTGCCTTTGGTCCCCAACACCCTCCCCTGTGTTGCCCCATTTCATCCTACTCTCTTACCTAAGGCTCTCTCTCAGCTTTATCTTGTTCCACAGGACTTTGGGGAATGGTGCAGGGGCCAGGTGTCTTTCGACCCTGGTAGTGGAAGAATAGAGAAAGAAGGCAACTCTGTGGTCCGGCTTCAGGATGGATTGTCTAAGAGATGATCAAACCTTGCAGACCACCAAGATTAACTTGCTGACACTCTGGGGTGTTCCTCTGGTTAGGAAACCATCAGGAAAACACAGTGGAAGCAGAAGGAATGGAAAGACAGAATGAGTCCAAGAGACTTTGCGAGGCAAAATTAAACTAATATGCGAATGAAGGAGAAGAAGGGAGGTATGAAAATGGTACGGCCCAGGACTTCCCTGGTGGTCCAGTGGTTTAGACTCTGTGCTTCCACTGAAGGGGTACAAGTTCGACCCCTGGTTGGAGAGCTAAGATCCCGCATGCTGCATGGCGCGGCCAAAAAAAAAGAAAAAAACGGTACGGCCAATAACAGCTATTGCTGGAGATAAGCGATCCACTTCTGGATATCAGGT
The DNA here is from genome assembly GCF_949774975.1 of Lagenorhynchus albirostris. Lineage (NCBI taxonomy): Eukaryota > Metazoa > Chordata > Mammalia > Artiodactyla > Delphinidae > Lagenorhynchus > Lagenorhynchus albirostris. The sequence continues at coordinate 54,103,099 of NC_083113.1, read as the reverse complement.
GAAGATAAATGGACCACCCCCATAAATACATCCTAGTGCCAAATTCTTATGTATTTGGGATTCATCAGCTTGGGGTTCAGAGTTGAGACGAAGAGAAATGCAATGTTCCTTTAAGTGAAGGATGTAAACATAAAAGAATAAAAGGCTCAAGGTTCAGTCTTAGGTTTTACACAATTAGGAGCTGGGAAGAAAATACAAAGGAGCCAAAGAAAGAAAATGGAGAGGAAAGGATGAAGGAGGAGGAGGGGAGGGGGAGGAGACAGAGAAGAACAGAGAAGAACATAAATAGTTAAAGGAGAAGGGATTCTATAGGAAAAGTTTAGGATAAGCAATATCGTCTGTGACAATGCATGACAACAAGGGAGGGAAGGTTCTTTGCAAAGAAGGAAAATCTAAACAAATGGTAAATTTTAATTTGTCTTACATAACTGAATCCCTAATGAAACATCTGTGCAAGAATTACATTTAGTATCATGTAGTGAACTCATAGCATTCACAACACCGCCTTTGGTTTTACGGATGCATCTGAATAGTACATATGTTGATTTTCAAGAAACGCCACCTGAATGTTCCTTACAAACAAAGATGGAGAAGTAAAAGGAACTTCATCTCTGTACTGTGCACCACGTAGTTACATTATATTGTACTGCCATGGTCTCTGAGGGAGGAAAACATTCGGGTGTGCTGTGGGTTAGGTAAACACTCACTAAATATTGATGCATGCATAATTAAAATGACTAAAATAATCCTGGCACAAAATTACCCTCACGGTTGGAGGAGAGACAAAATGAAGTAATTTGATCATGAAAATTAATACATGTCGACCCTCGGTTTTCAATGCAGCTAAATGAAAACCCCTTACTATTCAAACCTCACTTTCCCTCCTGCTTTGTGCTTTTTTCTCCTTGCCCTAAGAAGAAAGGATGGGACAGGAACGTCCCAGTGGAAAAGCCATCCTATCTAGATGGTGGAGCAAGAGAATTATGTTTATTTTTCTACGGCAATGGCTCCTAAACTTTTACATGTATTGATTTTGCCACCCATGACACACTTTCATGGGCATATCTGGGGTAACAGGCCATCCTGTCCTCTCCCACTCAAACAACGTTGAAATTATGAAACTGGCATTATTATAGTTGTAATCTTTTTTAAGTAACAGTTTTATTGAGCTATAATCCACAAATCATACAATTCACCCATTTAAAGTATACAAATCAGTGGTTTTTAGTATTCCCAGAGTTATGCAACCATCACCACATTTCATCACCCCCAAAATACGTACTGGTATTTCCTGGGATCAGTTTCCAAATAAACTATTTGCATTTGAATCCTTGCCTCAAGGTCTGCTTCTGGGGAAGCTCAAACTAGGACATGGTGGTTTTCTCTCACAATCCAATCGCCAGAATTCCTTGCAAAGCCTATTCTGGGATACATCACCCCCTCCTAAGAGGACTCCCCATATACAAGAAGGAAATATTGATGGGGTTTGTTCTTCATTTCCTGAAAGGAATTCAAAAGAAGCAGGTCTGGAGCAGATGTCTCCTGGAGGACAATCCCTAGTCATTGTGGGGATGGGCGTCTTGTATAACCGGCTTATTGCACAGCAGTGGGGAATGGGCAGCTGAATGATAAACCTAACTGCTGTGGTTGTCATTCCTAGGATTGTCTTACCTCTCACTGTATTGTCCCATGCTTGGCATGATGCTTAGAACACAGCAGGTGCCCAACACATGCTCTCATTTAATAAAGATATTCTTTGCAGACCAAGCTGAGTTCCAGTCCACAAGAAGGGAAGAAAGAGGGCAAGCAATTTCTTTTTTAAGCTTGTGATGTAGAAATTGCACACATAACTTCCACTCACACTGTATTGGCAAAAACTTAGCCACATGCACACACCTAGCTTCAGGGGAGGCTGGTAAATGTCATCTTTATTCTGGATTATCGTGTGCTAACAAAACCCTATTATTACAGAAGAAGGGAAAGGTATATTTTGGGTAACAACTAGCAGTCTTCCACAAAGCACACCTTGGTTTTGTTGGTTGGTGTAGTATGTTCTTTGGTTATATGCCAAGAATCCCTTCTCTTTAGAAAGCCACGTCTGACATGTTCTATAATAATCTTTCTCTGTCCAGTGCTTGGGTGGGACTGATTCCCATCTATGGTAGGCAGAATAAAGGCTCCTACACATATCCAAGTCCTAATCCCTGGAACCTGTGAATATTACCTTCCATGGCAAAAGGGACTTTGCAGGTGTGCTTGAGTTAAGGATTTTGAGACAGAGAGATTATCCTAGATTTTCTTGGTGGACCCTAAATGTAATTATAAGTATCTTTATAAGAGCGAGGCAAAGGAAGACTAAACTATAGAAGAGAGAGAAGGCCATGTGACAACAAGGGGAGCAAAGAGAGATTTGAAGCCCTATGTTCCTGACTTTGAAGATGGAGGAAGGTGCCAGGAGCCAAGGAATGCAAAGAATATGGCTCTGTAAACTGCAAAAGACAAGGAAACAAATTCTCCTCTAGACCCTCCAGAAGGAGTCAGAGCTGCCAACACCTTGACTTTAGCCCAGTGAAATTAATTTCAGATTTACAGCCTCCAGAACTGTAAGAGAATAAATGTGTACAGTTTTAAGTCACCAAGTTCGTGGTAATTTGTTACAGTAGCCATAGGAAACAAATATACTATCTCAAGGCAGATGATAATCCAGTTTCAGTCAATCAAAATATATTATCTCCAGTGTTTGGTTAAGAGATAATCACATGACCCATGACTGTCCAATCACAGTCTTCCCTGGGACTTTTGCTAAATGTAACAGAAGAAATCGTCTTTCTCAAGGATCCAAGGATAAGGAAGTTGTTGGCTTTGATTGCCAATAAATCCCATCTTGTTGCCCTAGGAAGAGAACCACTCAAACAGTAACAAGGGGAGCTGAGAGATGGGGAGATAGAACTCTGATGATGTTTGAGGCCCTGAAGCTAGATCCAACTTTTGAGCTTCCAGTTATAGGAGCCAATCATTTCTGCCTTTGATTTACCTATACTGGGATGGATTTCTGTGATTTGCAACCCAAATAGACCTGATTAACATGGTTGGTATCTACATTCTTCAATCTCTGAAAACAGTAAAGAACAAAAGTGGCAGAGGTAAGCTTTGCTATCTCCGGGGGTCTTTTGTGACCTACTAAGAAAGCTCCAAATACCTGAGCCCTGAGCAGAGAACCCTTGGCCAAGATGCTCAAAATAACATGTAGTTTTAATTAGCACTATTTAAACTCTTAGTTTAATCAGAGAAGGAGAAAGAAAAACCATTGACCCAAATAGGATGCTTGATAATTCTGAATAAGTGCTGTAAATACTTATAAGAGAAGGTTAAGATGCCTAATTGCTGAATAAATGAAATATAAACATTCATTTTGTTACTTGGAGAGTTCTTTAATATGTAATGGGGAAAAACAGTGTATGAAATGCCCTGCAAGTGATAAATGCTTGTTTCCTTTTCATCAATTCTTGAAACCATTAACCACCATTTAAATGTAACTCTTTTTTTTCCTATTTATTTCTCCCTTTTGAATCTTTTTCATTAGTGGAAGAAAATAGGTTTATCCAGGAGATAGAGCAGCATGAGCATGGAGTGGAGAGGGATTTGGAGTCCGAAGCCTTGGCTTTTAACCCCAGCTTTGCCAATTACCAGATCTCTGACCTTGGGTAGGTTGCTGAATCTCACTTGGGTTCCAGGTGTAGCATGAGACTACTGTCAGGAATCTCTTACGCATATCTGAGAGTTGTAGTGATAAACACCTTTTAGAGCAGTATCTCTCAATCTTTACTGTGCATAGAAATTCCCTGGGGACTTCCAAATTTTGAAAGACTTTTGTGGATTCTTGTTACATTTGGAGTGGGACCCAAGATCTGCATTTTGAATAAGCTCCCAGGTGATGTTGATGTTGCTGCTTCACACTTTGGGGTAACAAGGTTTAGGGTGCCTTCCAGCCTCACAATGATTTTCCTTCTCTAGAAACTGCCTCAGCTTTTAGTGGTGGGCTATTAATAGTTGTTCTTGTACCCCCTTGCCAAAGCTGACTACAGTAGAGGTGATTTCTGACCCAACCTCAGCCAAAAGAAGTTCTCACCTGCAAATCCGGTTTTGAACAGAGACAGCCAGAGCTGGGACATTCATTCACTTCCTCGTTCATTCGGCAGTTCTTTTCAAATTCTCTCTGTTCCAGATACTATAATGAGCCGTGGGGATATACCAGTCAATCAAGTGGGTCTCTGTCCTCATAGAGCATTCACTCTAGTAACATACAAGATAATTTCAGATAAGCTAAGTGCTTTGAAGTGATTGGCGAATTTCAAGGGCTGCAGGAGACCTACTTTAAACAGGTGTGTTGGGGAAAGCCAAGCTCTGCCTTCCCTTTCTACAGTGACCCTGGAGACCACATGTTGAATACAACGGCGTAACAAATGAAAGAAGGCTGGGTCCCTTGTGATTGTGTGCAGGGGAGCCACTCACCCCTTCTCTGAAGGCTAATTGGACTGTGATGAGAGTGAGAAATAAACGTTTTTTCATTAAATCACTGAGATTTCAGGGTTTATTTATTACAAAAGCTAGAACTGTTTACCATGAATACACAAATTGTTAAACTCTTTCTGAGATTCTAAAAGTTGCCCTTTTTCACTTAAATTAGCTAGAGCTATTCTCTACTACTTGAAACCCAAAGAACCTTAATGGATACACTTTCTGCGAGAACCTGATGAGCTAATAGGTATAGTAAAGTATAAAGTGTTGGCCATCTGTGAGGAATTATAACCGTAAACTGATGTTTCTGAAATGTATCCACTTTCTGGATATATTATTAGGGAAAAAAACTAAAAAAGCATTGACATATAAACTCATACTGAGGTCAGTTTCCTTCTCTGGTCATTTCTATCTTAGAGTTCTTATTCAGACCTTTACAAAATCAGCTCACTAAATTGCAGTGGAAACTAAGGAAGTAATTATAAAGTTTATAATTTTCCCTTAAAACATAAGTGCTTAGATTTTAAAAGAGTCCTTGGTGGCATAATAATATTAACATTTAAATTTGCCACAATTCTTCCTATGGGCCATCAACATGCAGTAAATCTGGGCAACCCTTAGAGGACCCTGAAATTCCCCAAAGGAAATCTGTCTTACATACTGCATCCTTGGAGGAATCTTTTCTTCCTTGGCTACTGGTCTGAAGAGCATGTTGCTGGTCACCTAGCCCCCTCACTAGCCTTCCTCTTCTCCTCTTCTAATCTTTGTACATCCAGGGCAGCCAGAGAAAAGCTGTTCCTTAGGACTACTTGGTACAACCATATCTCAGTCTCCTAAGACTTATGGCTGAACCCCAGTTGAGGACAAGACAGACAGACAGACAAGATCAGAGAGGAAAGATTAGAGACGCCGATGCTGGGGACTTAGCTTTCTTCACATGGCCTTCATCAGTTTTTACGTTCCAGGGCTTGAGGTTTTCCTTGTGACTTTGTGGTCCCAGTGAATATTTAGCAGTAAATGACTTACTTCATATGAGCTTCTTTGAGTCTGCATGTGGCAAGAGAAGCGTATGAAGTCAAACTCCCATCCTTTGAGCCACCAAAATGAAATCCTTCCCAGCCAGGGGTCAATTCATGTGTGTGTGTGTGTGTGTGTGTGTACACAGCGCCTGCAACTTTCCATAGAACCAGACTCCTGACGAGGAGACAAAATATTGGCCTCTCCGGGAGACCTCTGAAGGTGGATGCCTTTCTACATGGTTTTTAAGTCTTTGTTTCCTTCAGCAGCAAAGGTTAGTCTTAGCATCACTGCCTGCTCAGTGATCAGAAATGGAACTGCAAAAATAGGGAAAACATGGAAACTCAGAGATAGAGATTTTAAAAGATACATGCAGAGTGAATATTCAGGAGTCTGGAGAGCCTCATCCATCCACCCATCCATTCATCCATACAAGCAATAACTGATTGAGCTGAGCCCCTCCTATTTATCAGGCACTGCCTGTGCTCAGCGTTGGGGGTGCACAAAGACGGAGGTGCAAGTCTAAAGGCAGAAATTGGAGGTAGTTACAGCAGTAGATGTGCCCTGAAAGGGCTCCCGCGAAGCTGGAACACATGGGTTGGACACGTCGGGGAGACTCATGTAGTGAGCATGATGCATTGGTGACGGTGGACGAGCAACCTGCACATCATAGAGATGCCAAGACCTCCGCGCTTCCTAGAGAGGCCCGGAAGTGGAGCCAGGTGGCCGGTGTGACGGCTCCGGCGCCGAGCGCGGGCGGTGGCGATCGCGATAGGCTTGGCTTGCAAGTTCTCGAGCAGACCCGGCGTCGCTGTCGTTTTCTGCTACTGTGAGTGGGCCTGGGGAGGGGGGGCCGCTCCTCCGCGGGGACCTGGGCTCGGCTGGCGGGGGCGCTCAGGCTCGTACGGGCGTCGGGGCCCGCGGAGGGCGACCCAGCCCGTACCTGCGCCGGGTGGCAGCCCAGGTGGGACGAGCCCACTGGCTTCTGGTACGGGGCGCGGTCGTGAGTGATGATGACCGAAGTCCTCCCCTTTTTACTTCTCTCGAATTCCAAGGAGTGGGCCTCAGCGTGGCTTTCTAGAATGTCGCGAAGGTCTCAAGCACAGGCTAGCTTCTTTTTCTCGTTTTCTTTCTTTTTTTTTTTTTTTGCGGTACGCGGGCCTCTCACTGTTGTGGCCCCTGCTGTTGCGGAGCACAGGCTCCGGACGCGCAGGCTCAGCGGCCGTGGCTCACGGCCCCAGCCGCTCCGCGGCATGTGGGATCCTCCCGGACCGGGGCACGAACCCGTGTCTTCTGCATCGGCAGGCGGACTCTCAACCACTGCGCCACCAAGGAAGCCTCGTTTTCTTTCTTTTTTTTTTTTTTTAAAGATATCTGGGCCCCAAGCTCAGAGCTTTCAACAAGCATCTGTATCGAGCTAGACTTGATTCACATTTTTAATTTTCATCGCACTTTGGGGGTAAAGATTACCTTCTCTTGATGACAAATGATTCTGGTTTTCCATTTAAGTGGCCATGTAAGGTTACCATTTAAAATGAACGTATTTATTGTTAAAAGATAAGTAGTTTTAAATGAAACACAATAGGGAAGACATAGTACCAGAGATACCAGGTGTGACAGAAATTATGAACGTGGGAAGTGCACAACACTGCATTGTCCCAAGCCAGCTGGGGACTCCTACAGACCTGGCTTCAAGTCCTAGGTCCAGCTCAGCCACTGACACCTGCATAATTTGTGGACCAGTTTGTTTGTTTGTTTTTAAAAGATTTTTTTCCAACTTTACTAGGATATAATTGACGTATAACATTGTGTAATTTTAAGGTGTACAGTGTGATGACTTGTTACGCCTATATATCGTGAAATAATAACCACAATAAGGTTAGTTAACATCTCCATCACCTCACAGAATTACAGTTTTTTTGTGTGTATGGTGAAAACTTTAAAGATGTACTCCTTTAGCAACTTTCAAGCATGTAATACAGTATCATTAAATATGGTCCCCATGCTGTATGTTAGATCCCCAGAACTTAATTCTTAGACCCTTTGACCAACATTTCCTCATTTCCCCCATCCCGAAGCCCCTGGCTGCTCTGTTTCTAGAGTTCAGCTTTTTTAAGGTTCTTTGTATAAATGATATCATGCAGTGTTTGTCTTTGACTTATTTCACTTAGCACAGTGCCCTCAAGGTCCATTTGTGTTGTCACTAATGGTAGGATTTCCTTCCCTTTCCAATGGCTGAATAATATTTCATTGTGTGTGTATATATATATATATACACACACACACGCACACCACATTTCCTTTATCCATTCATCCATTAATGGGCACTTAGGTTGTTTCTGTGACTTAGCAATTGTGAATAATGCTGCAATGAATATGGGGGTGCAGGTACCTTTTCCAGATAGTGATTTCATTTACTTTGGATATATTTATGCGTAGGCAAGGTTCTTAACCTCTAAGCCTTTTCCTCATATCTGAAAAGCTGAGGATAATAACTACCTCAGAAGATTGTCCTGAGGCTTCAGTGGTAAACCTTAAAGCACCTAGCCCATAATAACTAATAAATATAGCCATAGTTGTTATTTTCATTTTAGCAAGGAGGAAACAGGATCAGAGAGGTTCAGTGACTTTGCCAGGGTCACACAGGGAATTGGTGGGAGAACCAAGTCTAGGACCCAGATTTTCTGATATCTAACCTCGGAAGCTTAACCCTGCCTCCAAACTCTACCTCATGGGAGGGGATGGGGCGCCTCCTGCCTCCCCGCTGGAAATTGGAAGGACTCCTATCAGGTTGCAGAATATGTTAGCTGTTAAAGCCCCTACAGGACTCTGGTCAGCACTGACTTGGCTGCTTCAGGTCAGGGACTCTGCACAGCCCCGAGTGCTTGTTGTGGTTGAGGCGTAAGCTGTGGAGTCAGACGCACCTGGGTTCCAGTAGGTACAGCTCCCTGCTCCCCCATCTACTAGCTGCAGTAAATGGGATTAAGCAATTAGTACTCGCCTCAGAGGGTTGTTAGGAGCGTCAAGGGAAATGATTTGTGGAGAAGGCCTAGCATGATGCCTGGCACACAGTCAGTGCTTAATAAATGCCAGATGACAGTACTTTGATATGTTGAAGTGGCAGGCATGCTGACCTAGAGGGGAGGAAGCACAAGTGTAGTACTTGCAGGTACAGTAGAAAAGGGCATTTGAAAAGTTTGCAGAGCATTCCCTGCATTTGGATTTACCGGGTGTGTGATCCACCAAATACTCCTCGTTCCTGCAGACATTCCTGGGGAAGTGGCCTAGGCCTGTATGGAGTTTATGTGGTAGTTTGGGAAGCAGGTGGGCAATACCGATTATAAAATTATGTAATTACTTTTATCATAAGCATCATGAATAACTGCAAGGATATTTTGTGCAACAAATATCTAGGCAAAAGGAGTTTGAGTGGGTAGCTGGATGAGAAGATAAGGTGATGAGAATTAGCTTCCCTGCCGACCGTCAGTTGTATTCAAAACTGTGTGTGCAAATACCACTGTTTGTCATGAGTATATCAACTTTCCACTTAATGCTGTGCCCTTAGTTTTCTTCCCAAATGCGTTTGGCCTGTTAGGTTTTGCACCTCACATCCTTTTACCTGTATCAGGGTGACTCTCCTTATTGTTTCTAACTTCTTCATCTTTATGGCCTTGACTGCTTTGTATTGAACACAAATAACTTTCAGGTCACATATGGAATTTCAACAGCACCATTTCTAAGCCCTCTAGTCTCAATATACTTTCCTGGTCTCAATACAGTAAGAACACAGTTACCTTTTGCCTCTGGTCAGTACTTGGGCAGTAATTTAAAACACACCATCAAAGGGTTAAACTACCTGGAGATATTTTTATCTCCCTTAAAGTAAATACAGTAAATTTTTGTTTTTATGAAAGCCATCTTCAATTCTCTCTGTTCTGTACTCTGGTGGCATCTAGGTTTGTATATTGCATTATAATACCAGAGAGTTAGTGGCATCATCCTGTTGAACCCTGGAGATGAAGGAACTGTGTGCATAAGTTAAGGTTCTTATTACTGATCCTTCGCAGTTAATTAGGTCTTTGTAAATCTAAAGTACTCCCAGTGATTTTTATGAATTTCTTCTCATAATTTCCCTGTGAGATGTCAATTTTATTGCCCTCGTTCTATCTTAGTATTATCAAGGGGTCAGGCAGATTTTAAATTTCATTTTTTCTTGTTTGTAATTAAGATTCCTTTTTTTGGATCGTGTACTTAACCTTAACCTGTATCTGCTAAAATGATGGCTCAGATCACATGTGACCCTCCCCCCCACCCAGAGGGAAGCAACTACTGAACAAAGCCACGTTTTGGAAGAGCCTTAAAGAAACTGAGATTATAAACACTGGTCTGAGTACCCAGCCCTAGAAGGAATCAGGTGGAAACTAATAAAACAGAAGCCATGAAATATGAAAAATCAGGCAGCTGATTGAGAGAAAAGTGTGTACACTCTCTTTCTCCCCGCTGGCTTAGTGTTCGTGGGAATTTCTTTTGGTTGCCTGCAAAATGTGTTTGCAGCGATTTTTCTGTGCTCGTTGACGCAGGGAACCAGGAAAGGAGGAGGTGGCCTCTGGGTGATACCGTTTGTTAATGGCTGGTCATCTGCGAAGGTTGCAGGCTTCTTTCATTGCTGTTTATCTTGTGAAATGATTACGTTTTCCTTACTCGTCACCACGCGTCTGACCCTGCAGATCAGGTCAGTTACACCAGTTCTTGCCCCAGATCATTCTGGACGAGTTGGAAGGTAATGAGGAGTAGCATGAATAGGCCTGACAGGTACCCTGAAGCATTGATAATTTGAACTTGTACATTCCTGGCGTGATTAATGTGCACATGAGCCATGACTGACCTGTGGTCTTATGACTGGACTGGAATGTGCAGTTTTAAAAAACAAAGGACAATGAAAGATTAGGAAGAATTTCTGTTGGAAAATTTTTAACTGGACCCTTTGAGGCCTTGTCCATTTTCTGATTTCCTTACAGAGGAATTCTTGTGGAGATGCTAAGAATATGTTAACCTTTTTTATCTGGCATCCTCTTAATGAAAACCCTGTTAACCAAACAGCACTTTTAAAACCCGTGTGGGCTGTTTCGGTTAATGACATCACCTTCCTCACACTTCACCCGGGCCCCGCCTGTTGCCGCCACCTCATCCTAATTTCAGTTGAGCACCCTGGCATTTCACCCTCATCGGCCCTTGCCTAGACTCTTTCCTCCTCCAGGGAAAGCTTAATCTTTCACAAGGACCAAAGTGAGCACGATGTTACGTAAACGTACAAAGACCCTCTGTTGTCTAGAGCAGCGGTCCTCAACCTTTTTGGCACCAGGGACCGGTTTCGTGGAAGACCATTCTTCCACGGACTGGGGGCCGGGGGCGGGGGCGATGGTTCAGGCAGTAACGCGAGCAACGGGGAACTGCAGATGAAGCTTCGCCCTCCCACCCGCCGGTCACCTCCTGCAGTGCGGCCCGGTTCCTAACAGGCCATGGACCGGTACTGGTGGGCAGTCCAGGGGTTGGGAACCCCTGGTCTATAGAATAGAGTTCAGGCTCCCCCAAAGGGGATGCCAAGCTGTCTCCAAGCCGACTCCAGCCATCTTTCCGCCCTAAATCACCAGCCACACACTTTGGCTTCAGTTTGCACGCCCCGTATCGGTTGCCCAACACAAGCCCACCCTGTTGCTCTTCTGTTCATGTGTTTTGCCCCCTCAGCCTGTAGTAGCCCTCTGCCTAGCCTCAGCCTGCCTCCGTCCTCCCGTTGTCCCCGGTCCGCTCTAGTGCTTACTCTTCAGTGAGGTCTTCTCGGACCTGCCCTTCAGAATCAACTTATCCCATCTCCCTTTGATCTCGGTGCCCCCACGGCACCTGGTTTATACAAACATTGCAGTAATCTTGGTTTCTTCTTTTTGCCATGTACTTTAGGTATTTGTAGAAGCTTCTCTCCTCCAGCATAAGCTCCAGAATGCAGGAATTCTGTCTCATTTTGCTTTATGTCATTTTCATGCCAGAACTTTTATTTTTAAGAGATGTTAAATTAAAATGGCAACACTGATTGGCATACATAATAACGACTCTTAGACACTGCAGTGCCCTGCATAATTTGTGCCCATCATTATTTTACTAAATTGCATGTATTATTTCACAGTGTTCAAAATCATCCATAAGCAACAGATACTTGTGAGTATCTACTGTCTCTGAGGTTCTGGTGGGAACACGCCAGTGAGAAAGGCTGAAGGTCTCGGTTCTCATGGCACCTACGTTCTGTTGGAAGGAGATCGGTAGTCAAAAAGGAAACAAATAAATTTAGATAGTGAAATGTGTGATGGAGAAAACAGAGCAGCGTTTAGATAAGGGAGAGCTCTTCGAGAAGGGGTGATCAGAAACACCTCTTTGCGTTGAGTAAGTGGCCCTTGAGCAGACCTAAATATTGAGAAGGATGCAGCCAGGCGAAGATCTGGTGCAGAGGTGGTTCACCAGAGGTGAAGCAAGAAGTGTGTGTAGGGACTTCCCTGGTGGCTTAGTGGTTGAGAGTCCGCCTGCCGATGCAGGGGACACGGGTTCGTGCCCCGGTCCGGGAAGGTCCCACATGCCGCGGAACGGCTGGGCCCGTGAGCCATGGCCGCTGAGCCTGCGCGTCCGGAGCCTGTGCTCCACAACGGGAGAGGCCACAGCAGTGAGAGGCCCGCGTACCGCAAAAAAAAAAAAAAAGAAGAAGAAGAAGTGTGTGCAGACCTCAGGGCACAGATGAGCTTGGCATCTTCAAAAAAGGGGAAAAGTTCAGGTGGCTGGAGGGTAGAGTACCAGTGGTGGAAGAGTGAGCTGAAGTCAGAGAAGGAGGTTGCCACCAGGTCGTGATGGTGACAGTAAGAAGTCTGGGTTGAAATGTCAGTGACTGACATCTTTTGTGTTTGGAAGCAGCAGCTGTTAACAAAGTCACGTGATTACGTTAAATGATAGAATTGACTACAGCAAGTTTTATGCCTACTCCAAATCCAAGTGGGAGTGTTCTGCACTCCGAAAATAATAGAAACATAAGGTCACTGTTGGGTATATTAAAGGGATGCCGGGATGTTCATTCTTTACGGATTTTCTTGTAAGCACAGTGGCAGCGGCAATTGCTTTGTCAAACCTTGGGACTCCATCAGCCATCCTCCACATCATTTTGCTCAGTTTTCCTAATATTTCTCAGTCTTCTGCATACCCTCAAGCCACTGAGACAGTCACTTGCTGAATCTTGTCTTCAGCTCTCACACCAACTGATTTCTGCATGAATGATCTGATTGGCTTTCCTGGCACTCACATCTCCTTAGTAGAGTTTTCCAGAAGAACCCAACAAACTTTTTGTAACCCTGTGCTTTTGAGAGACCTAATCATGGTATGTGGGAATGTAAGAGAAAAATCAAATCCCCAGACTCTAGAGCCTGAAGAAAAGGAAATTCAAGAAGTGACATCCGTGGAGCACCTGCACTATGTCAGGCATTTTTCATACACTGTCCCATTCGGTCTCCATAAGCCTGTGAGCTTATCATTAGCTCCGCTTTTTAGATGCAGCAACTGTCACAGAGGGATGAGCTTGTCCAAGTGATAGGGCTCTTGGTTGCTTGCAGTCTCCCTGTCTAACCGCACCGCTGAGTGTCTCCAGTGACTTGAGTGAGTGTGTGTGTGTGTGTGTGTGTATTCCCAACACATTTGAGGACCCGCATGCCTCCTGTTCCATTTCTTCTTAAGTGGAAAGAGTTGAGTGGCCCAGTTTTTGCTTGTTCTGTCTTGTTTTTGAGAGAAAGGGCTCTTGGAGCCTTGAGAAAATAATAAAAATATAAAAATAATTATTATTTTAGCATAGAAGCGGAGGGAGGGAGAAGCAAGATCCCCATAGGTATTGAGCACATGCTGTACTTAGAAGATTTCCTGGGTGGGGGAACATGGTTTGCTACACAAAGGATGTTTTTGTCCCCCCCCACCTTTTTTTTTTTTTGCATATAGGGTTAATAAAACACCAGTATTTTTAAAAAATAAATAAATTTATTTATTTATTTATTTATTTTTGGCTGCATTGGGTCTTCGTTGCTGCACGCAGGCTTTCTCTAGTTGCGGCAAGCGGGGGCTACTCTTGCGGTGCGCGGGCTTCTCATTGCAGTGGCTTCTCTTGTTGCAGAGCACGGGCTCTAGGTGCACGGGCTTCAGTAGTTGTGGCTCGTAGGCTCAGTAGTTGTGGCTCACGGGCTCAGTTGTTGTGGCACACGGGCTCAGTAGTTGTGGCGCACGGGCTTAGTTGCTCCGTGGCATGTGCGATCTTCCCAGGCCAGGACTTGAACCCATGTCCCCTGCATTGGCAGGAGGATTCTTAACCATGGCACCACAAGGGAAGTCCCAAAACACCAGTATTAAACTGTGCTGTAGTGTGCTGTTTAAAAACAAAGATGTTGGAAATTGCTTTAAAGTTCTGTCCTGGATTTTTTTCTGGTGTGTGGGGAAAATGCCTCTCCCTACCAAATGTGAACGACTTCTTTCCCAAAAGGCTCTAATTTTCCGAGGATTCAGAATAAATGCCTTACATTTGGAGAGTGCTTTGTGGTTTTCAAAGCACTCCCATGTACATTATCTTATTTAACCTTCACATTGACCTTGCCAGGCAGTCAGGGCAGATATTACTGTTCCCATGATTCACAGGTAGAAATGTGAAGCCCAAGAAGAGAAAGGAGGGGTGTGGGGAGGAGTTGGTTAATGTCACAAAACCATGGTGGGAACCCAGGTCTTAGCTTTTCTTTCTACTCGAGCGTATTGCCTTTTTGTTTTTGTTAACCCCAAATGAGGGACAATCACATTTGCGTCTGGATCAGTAACAGTGATGCGTACTACTTTCTTACAGGTCCAGTTATCCTTGACTGCCATATATGGATTCCCAAAACTCTCTGAAGGAAACAGTCCTCGTTACGGGAGGAGGTGGCTATTTTGGCTTCCGGTCAGTGCATCTGCAAAATATGTCCATGGAATTATTTTATTGGTAGTTGCTGGGAAAAGTATAGTTTTCAGCTCACACTAATGCAGTGTAGACTTTTACTTGTTTATATAGTGTTAAACCAGGAATGAACCGTGTTGCCCATGGCTCAGATACTGAAATGGAGAACTACAGGTACATGCTGCTTTAAGAAAAATTCTTTATAAAGCCATTGAATGCGGGAGGGGAGATATGCACACCACTGAAAACAATTTAACATAATCGCTGTTTTTTCACAATTACCTTATCATTCATAAATATTCTGAAGAATAGATGGTGGGTCCTAGAATGGGGGGTGGGGGAATGTAACATGTAGACATCACCGTCTTTGAAGATAAAGCCTCTCTCATTTTAATTTAAGTGAATGTGAAGATTCTCATTTTTGAATATTTGCATAAGTAAGACTTGTACCAGTGAACATGTAAAGTGAGGAGCTCAGGATAAGCCAAGAAAACTGGGGAAATTATTTTACACACTTCTCCTAGGCACAGCTTAAGAGTGATTTGATCTAACTTTTACTCTTGCTTGTTTCAGCCTAGGCTGTGCTCTGAACCAGAAGGGAGTCCGTGTGATTCTGTTTGACATCAGCAGCCCTGCTCAAACCATTCCAGAAGGAATCAAGTTTATCCACGGAGACATCCGCCACCTCTCTGACATAGAGAAAGCCTTCCAGGATGTGGACGTCACTTGTGTGTTCCATATTGCCTCTTACGGTATGTCAGGGCGCGAGCAACTGAATCGAAACCTGATTGAAGAAGTGAACGTGGGGGGCACAGACAACATCCTCCAAGCTTGCAGGAGGCGAGGGGTGCCAAGGTTAGTTTATACGAGCACCTTCAATGTCATCTTCGGAGGTCAAGTTATCAGAAATGGAGATGAATCTCTGCCTTACCTACCTCTTCACCTCCATCCTGATCACTACTCTCGGACCAAATCTGTTGCAGAGAAGAAGGTGCTGGAGGCCAATGGTACAGCCCTGGAAAGGAGTGATGGGGTCTTGAGAACCTGTGCTCTGAGGCCGGCTGGCATCTATGGGCCTGGAGAACAGAGGCACCTCCCCAGGATAGTAAGCTACATTGAGAAGGGCCTGTTCAAGTTTGTGTACGGAGACCCCAAGAGTCTGGTTGAATTTGTCCATGTGGATAACTTGGTGCAGGCTCACATTCTGGCTTCAGTGGCCCTGAAAGCTGACAAGGGCCACATTGCCTCTGGGCAGCCCTACTTCATCTCAGATGGCAGACCTGTGAACAACTTTGAGTTCTTCCGGCCTTTGGTTGAGGGCCTGGGCTACAAGTTCCCATCCATCCGCCTGCCCTTGACTCTCATCTACTACTTTGCTTTCCTAACCGAGACGGCCCACTTCATTCTGGGTCGACTGTACAACTTCCAGCCCTTCCTCACCCGCACCGAAGTTTACAAAACCGGCGTCACACATTACTTTAGCCTAGAGAAAGCCAAGAAGGAGCTAGGTTATGAGGCTCAGCCATTTGACCTCCAGGAAGTAGTAGAATGGTTTAAAGCCCATGGTCATGGCAGAAGTCCTGGAAGTCGTGACTCTGAGTGTCTTGTTTGGGATGGGCTGTTGGTCGTACTCTTGGTTATAGCGGTTCTCGCATGGCTGCCGCCTTCTGTGATTCTGTCAGTGTGAAGGAGGAGCTAGAAATAAGGAGCTGATCACACTTGCTGAGATGGTTTTCAAGAAACACAGGTTTTGGACTTGGTGGCACAGTGGTAAAGAATCCGCCTGCCAATGCAGGGGACATGGGTTCAAGCCCTGGTCCAGGAATATCCCACATGCCGCGGAGCAACTAAGCCCGTGCGCCACAACTACTGAGCCTGCGCTCTAGAGCCCTCGAGCCACAACTGCTGAGCCCGCGTGCCACAACTACTGAAGCCCATGCGCCTAGAGCCCGTGCTCCGCATCAAGAGAAGCCACCACAGTGAGAAGCCTGCACACTGCAACAAAGAGCAGCCCCCGCTCGCCGCAACTAGAGAAAGCCTGCGCACAGCAACGAAGACCCAACGCAGCAAAAATAAATAAATAAATTGATAGAAAAAAAAACCACACAGGTTTGAAAAATAGATAGACAGACAGATAGATAGACAGACAGATAGACCTGGTGTCAGATTTTGGATCTCCAAATCGCTGCTTAAGAATAGATTCTTGGATTAAGTCTTCATTTCCTACCTCCTTGCACAAATCATGAAGGGAGAAATAGAAGGGAAAGAGGGAAGAGATATGGGGATATATGTATATGTATAACTGATTCACTTTCTTATAAAGCAGAAACTAACACACCATTGTAAAGCAATTATACTCCAATAAAGATGTTTTAAAAAAAAGATAAGTTTGAGATTTGGTTCCTTGGGTCCTTCTTTCGATCAGTACAGTACAAGTCACTCTGGAGCCATAGAGCTAAACTTGCGTAGATGGGAAATGTCTTGCTTGAATTTCTCAGAAGCCAAAAATGTACTTACTTCCATTCCGTACACTCGGTATCTGCTTCACGCGGGCTAAAACACACACTGATACGGGAACGGCAGGATGCTAACAGGCTTGAAAATGTGTGAAAAATACCAACTGGGCTACATCCCTACAGCCCAAGCCTCTGAGGAGATGGTGGCCATCACAGAGGAGGTATTTGCTGTTCACGGCGTGCGTTTTGGGAATTACCTTTTGTCCTTTGTGACATAAGGGTGTTATGCCTGTGTGACCACATGGTAATGTTGATGTTGACACAAATAGACCTTTCTCTTGCCTTGCAGGATTCTTTTGAGGGTTAAATTAGACAAGGCATATAAAGTGCCACTCAACACGCTTAAGCCATTTTTTTTTTTTTTTTTTTGGTGTACGCGGGCCTCTCACTGCCGTGACCTCTCCCGTTGCGGAGCACAGGCTCCGGACGAGCAGGCTCAGCGGCCACGGCTCACGGGCCCAGCCACTCTGCGGCATGTGGGATCCTCCCGGACCGGGGCACGAACCTGCGTCCCCCGCATCGGCAGGAGGGCGCTCAACCACTGCACCACCAGGGAAGCCCTAAGCCATTATTTTTATCAATATTGTTATTATGCATTCCTTATGAGGGTTTTCTTCCTCAGGGTATTCTGTTTAGAGGGTGCTGATGCGACTGACCTTTCTGGAATGCCTTTGTGGTGTGTCCTCAGAGTCTGTAACGAGCGTGTTTAAATATATTCAGTGTTTGTAAAGTTGTGGTCTCTGAGGAGAGATCGAAGTCTAGGAAACAGCTAAAAAGCTGATGATTCGTGAGGATGTTCAAGCTAATGATGCCATTTGCAATTAAAAAATAAAGCATAACTCTCAAGTGATAGACTGGTTTTCTTACCGGGAAGAATTTCGGTTCTCTGAAGGCCACTTCCAGTGAGGAATGTTCTGAACGATGGCAGCATCGTCTGGCCACCCCCTTGACTGCTGTGGCACACGTTCAGGTTGCACTGTTGCATGGGAACGAAAGAAGACCCAGAGTCTTCACCCATTCCATGATTCCAGCTATAGAAAGGACAGTATTCACACATCTTAAGAAGGACAGATGGCTGTGGAAAGTCATGTTAGAGTTGTCCTGAGAGTATTTGTAGGAGGACGATGCTGGAGAAATAGGCCCTGGCACCTGCCACCTGGCTGTTTTGGGAAAAGCGCTCATCTTGATACCAGAAGACCTGTAACCATGAATATCTTGTGTGGCCTTAACCAAGTAGCTGAAGCCTCTGTAGGGCCTCATTTGCCTCCTTTGGGAAATAGGAATGACTGTATTTGCCCTTTCTACACAGGGTTTGCTGTGTGTGTAAAATAAGACGCAGCGAAAGTACTTCTAATATATAAATTGCAATGTGAATATGAGGTGGTGGTAGTGATTGTTTTTCGTAAAGTAACTGTAGAGTCTTTTATATCATGAGATGCTTTTGCTTTTTAGTCTGAAGTGAAGTTGTCTGAGTACCTACAGCGTATGTAACACTCCAGGTGCTAAAGGGCAGGTTTCTCTGCCCTTCACAGACTTACAGTCCAGTAATGGCATGGTGTGTCCATACGCAAAGGTGACTGAGAAACCAGGTAGGTACAGGAAAACATTGATCCGTTGTTACTGAGAGGTCTCACAGACTTTCAAAACACGTTTTTAATGAAGTCCTTCAAAAGAATGATAGACATTTCTCAGTTTTCTTAAACTAGGTATACTGAGCACGGGGAGGGGAGTGTGTTTCTTGTTTTGTTCTTGTTTTACACAATCAAGGTGTCTAAATGAAATTCAGGATTGATAAGTGGGCTTTATTGTTATCCAGGTATGAGACATTTGGCCTTTCTGCAACATTTGACACAGTTGTCCGCCCTCTCCTTGAAACACAGTTCCTTTACTTTTCATGCACTTGAACTCTTTTGGCCTTTCTCCTTGTGTTAGTTATTTATTGCTCCATAACAAGTCACCTCAAGACATATCTTAAAATAACAAACATTACCTTGTAGTTTCTGTGGGTCAGGTATTTGCGTGTGGCCTACCTGGGTAAGCTTGTGCTTATGGTCTCATGAGGGTCATCTCATGATGTCAGCTGGTGCTGCAGTCATCAGAAAGCTTGACTGAAGCTAGAGGATCCACTTCCAGGATCATCCCCGTGACTGTGGGCAGGAGACCTCAGTTCCTCACCACGTGAGCATCTCTGTCGGACTGCTTGAATGTCCTCATGACACAGCAGCTGTCTTCCCCCAGAGCAGGTGATTCAAGAATGCAAGGTGCAAGCTGCAGTGTCTTTCATGACTTACCCTCAGAAGTCACACACTGCACTCCACAATATACACAGTTCCCACAGGTCAATCCTCTTCAGTGTGGGAGGGAGCTACCCGAAGGTATGAGTACCAGAAGGAAGGGGAGTGTTGGGGGCCATCTTGGAGGCTGGCCTGCACCCTCTGACTCATCCTTCCTTTTCCAGGAAAGGTAGCTCATATACAGCTACACAGTTTTCTCAGCCTGCTTCCACCCAGTAGAATTTGGGGCGTCCAAAGCCTCTTTGCCTTTTGTACCGTATCCCTGTCAGTCCTAATTATTCTGAACACTATGTGTCTCCTCTGAGTCTTCACTGCAGTTCACTCCATTAGGCAAAAGCCACACCCACAAATTTCTTTGAGATACATTCTTCTCTACTTGGGGTTTCTGCTCAAACTGCTGAGGGACAAGTGCCCTGAAGCTTCCTAGAAGCCTTGCTGTTTGAACAGCCCTCTGAGGCACCCCCTTAGGTCTCTCCTGGGTCTTAAAAGATTTTAGCTACAACCTTGGTCATGCGCTGTCATTTCCATAATATATGGGCTACACAGGTTAGCCCTACTCCACATGGGAGGAGACTCAAGGACATGAATACCAGGAGGTGGGGATTGTTGGAGGCCATGTGGGAGACTGCTACCACATTTCTGCCTCTCACCAGTTTCCCCATCTCCTCCACACCAGTTTTACATGGTAGATTTCTTCAGTGCTCAGTGCTAGGCCCTCTGCTAACACCAAAGTTTCTCCCTAAGTGATCTAGATCAAGCCCCTGGTGTTAATTTCCATCTCTATTCTGAATACGTACTACTACGTTTATAGTTCCGGCCCAGACCATTCTTCTCAGCTCCAGACCCACCCAGCCAGCCACCTCTGCATCTCCGCCTGGATATTTCACAAGCACCTTTCAGTCAACGTATCCAAGATGGAATTCACAATCCCTCCAAATTCTTACAGGGTTCCTTTCCTTAACAGATGTCACCAGGGTTGAATTTCTCATGCCAGAAATCTGGGATAATCTTTGACCCCTGCCTCCCGTTAACTTGACACACCTAATCCACCTTTAGCCCTTGATCTTACCTTCTGCTCACGCCCAGTGTACAGGTGTTACTTCTCTCCCCTTAGGCTCCAACAATAGCCTCTTTTCTCTTCCATCTGTATCCACTTCTGCATCCCTCCATCCCTGGATCCATTCTCCACATACCAAGCAGAGTGGTCGTATAAAGATGTAAATCTACGTCACTTCCCTGCTCGAAACTCTCTGTAGGTTTAGGTTGAGAATCCTCACTGTAACCCGAGACTCTGCCTGATCTGAGCCCCACCTACTGCTCCCTGCTCATCTCACACTGTGCTGCCTTCTCTGCCCAGCTACACTGGCGTCTTGCAGGTTCCTAAGTTCCAAGCTTCTCACACCTCCTGCCCCACTTACTGACCTTATAATGTTTATTTCATATCTCAGCTTAATTTTCTTCCAGAGGCCTTCTATGATCCTCACAATTTAGGCTTGGTCCTCCTGCTACAAGCCCTCATAACACCCTGCTTTTATAGCCTTTATCACAACTGTAATAGTTTGAGTAATCATTTGTGGAATGCCTGTAAACTCCACAAGGGCAGGAACTTCATATTGCTTGCTATTGTACCCCTAATGCCTAGTACAATACAGGAATTCAGTAAGTATTTGTTGAATTAATGCTATTTTTCTTTCTAAGGGTGACTACCCCTTTCTGTCGCGTATATAACTTACTGTTTCTAATCTCTTGAAGACTGGGAACATATCCAACCTATTAGAATTGTGTGTTGACTAAGTCAAGACTAGATGAAGTCTAATAAATAAATAATGTTATTCTCCATATGATGTGGTGGCACTCCCTCCATATCTGAGCCGAAACTGACCACTTTAAAGAACTCAATCTGTTATCTGAAAGGCAACTGCTTTCCTTTCTAGGGTCAGGAGATACTGCAGTTGAGGAATTCCATTATTCTACGGTTCCCAACTTTCCTCCCCTTTCCTCAACCGTGGGTGGAATCCCTAAACTTGCACAGAGCCATGAAATGATGGCCACACTGTGGGTATGGAGGCTCTCCTAGTTGCCTGGGCATAAGCCACCCAGTACTGCCACCCCAACCTCTGCTTCCAAGGAGTAGGTGGGCAGTTATCGTAAGCCTGTTGGAGGATCACACCATGTGACAAAGACTCCTGTCATGGAACCCAAAGGTAATGCCAAAGCTGCCCATGTCTGCAAAAAGGAAGAGGGGCCTAGTACGCCTGTTCAAGTCCCTGATGTCCTTCGTGCTGCTCCCGTCATGGGTGGCAGAGGGTGCCCTGTTAGGAATTGTAGCAGTTACCCGAGGGCCAAATGACTAATTCTGACACCAAATTACCTAAGCTATAGTATTTCTCAAGCCTACAGAGTAGGCCCAGGGATTCTTTTCAAGAGGTTTAATTTTCCTAAATCACTTAACATGGTGACTGTAAGAAAGCCAGTGTTGCTTTGTCATAGATTTAATTGGTTTACTAACAATTCTTGGGGCAAGTTCTACCTTGTATTCCTTCCAAATCTCCAGCAGTTCCCCTAGCCTTACAGACACGTTAGAAGAAATAGCCTGCAGAATTCTACCCCCCTCCTCGCACCCACCCTCAACCCAGCTGTGCACCCTGGAGCTAATGGCCCCCCTGTTAGCCGGCAGCTCACACCAGCAGTTCGTGGCTTATTAAAACTGCCACTGTTTGCTAGCATCCCTTGCTGTGGCAGATGACACTCCACTCCCCTTTTCAAAGCCGGAAACCCATTCCCAGTCCTTCGGTAGGGCCAACCTCCACTTGCAACGCCTGACCAATCAGAAGGCTGTCATCCTTCTGACCGCAGTCATTGGGCCAAAGTGAGCCAATGAGCGTCCTCCTCTCGACTTTTCTCCGAAAGCTCTGGAGGGAAAGTCTTTTTGCGGAGGTTGCTTCTGTGGGGTGGATAGGCTTTGGGGCTACCGTGGACTGGCCTACCCCGAAGGAGAGACTGAATTCCGATAATGTTTGGGCTCCTGGCTCCCAGCTGTGAATTAAGTACAGCCGGACCAAGAAATGGAGACAGAGGAGTTCCTTGAAGACGTCACTGCGGCTCTGCCACCCACCCGTGCCCAAGGCTAACTTCATCCTGGATCATGCTGTCATGTGAGTCTCGGTATATTTTATTTTCTGCTTAGTCTTTTGAGTTGGGTTTTTCTCCATGAATTGGAAGAGGTCTTGGCTTATAGTCTCCACAGCCCAGTCCTGGGCACAGGTGAACATACTCTGTGGTTTCCAAAGACACTCCATTCTCCTGTGTGCCCTCTTCCTTAAAAAGGGGGCCTCTTTTAGCTCCTGGGGAACTGAACATTTGCTGGAGTTCTTCCAGAACGGACTAATTTCCTTTTCTAGAGTCGTGTATGTTTGGGCTGGGCCCGTGTTGAAGCAGTCTTGTTCAACCTCTCTTGTTCTATGATAAGAAAATTATTTGACAAAGTAGTTTGTTCCTTGGAATTTTGGCGTCCTGTGAGTGCAGGGACCATGTCTGTTTTGTTGAGTTCTTTATTCAGAGAACATGTTCCTTCATCGATCCAATAAATGCTTGTTGATTGGCTGAATGCATTTATCAGCCAAGTGACCTCACCTGAGATTACGACTCTGATATCCCAGTTATTCCTTCCTTTAAACCTGTAGCTCCCACCCCTACCTGAAAAAGAGAACACTGGAGGCCCGAGTTTAAAAATATAGTATTTAAAAAGACAGTATTCCATACAGTATTATTAACCACCGTCATCATGCTGTATATTAAATATAAGTCTCTAGATTTATTTCTGGGGCTCTCGTGACAAAAAAAGCTAACTATGCGAGGAGAAATGTTAATTAGCTTGACTGTAGTAATCATTTCACTTTGTCTATGTATATCAAGTCATCATGTTTTGCACCTTAAATATATACAATTTTGATTAAAAAAAGAAAAGAAAATACAGGTTCCAGAGGAGTGATGCCATGCAGAATAGGAGAGCGGGAAGCTCTAGGGTCAGTCCTTTGCTAAAACAACCACTAAACTGGGAGGAAATTGAACCAACAATTGCAGAACACTTATGTATACTTTAACACACACACAAGAAAATATATATATGCGTAAATATATGCAAAGTATGAACTCTTCCCCTGGCGGTTCTGGTTCAGGTCTGTGTGTGTTGGGAATCTGCACTCCAGGTGTTTCTTATCTTCCAACAAGGAGGTGGAAAATGCTGCCAGATAACAAACACGTGCTCCCTTTGCAAGACGCTAAGTGAGCGGCTCCTGAATTCTCATTGTTCTTCCCCTTCCAGTGCTTTGCTACAGCAAGTGCTCAGCACACCTTTGCTGAATGAATGGAGGGGGGAGATGGGGCTCACCAAAGGACCTTAGACTCAGGTGGCCTCCTGCGTCCTCTTTTCAACAATAGGCCCAGTTGTTTGTTGACTGACAAGCACGCTACTTCTCAGTGCTGACTCCTCCAGGCCACCTGGAACCTGCTTCCCTTGGCCAAAAGGCTCCTTTAGCAACCCATCCGGTTGGGCCTGGTTACCTGATCTTTTGGGCACAAAGGAGCCATTTGCTATTGAAAATCTAACCAGAAATGGAGTCAACCAGACCACAGCATCTCTAAGCTATGCAAATCCATACGACGTTACCCTTCTGTATTTAAGAACTCCATGCACACCAGGGAAGATACTTCTGCTATTGAACTCAAGTAATTATGACGGAGGAAAAATCTAGCTTACTACCAAGAAATCACATATAACAAAATGACCTGGGCAAGTGTCTTTCAGCCAACAGGGGTTGATCTGCAGTAATTTGCAATGTTTATTTTTAACAGCTGGTTGAAGCATGCAAATAATTTAAAAATTCTTCATTACTAATAAGTCGAATTTTAATCCTGGCAAATATTCTAGATGTATTATTTTTCTCTGGTCCTCCAGGGGAGCCTTATTACAGATCTAAAAGTAAAATACTTTCTTACCAATACATATTTTTAGATTTTGTTATTAGAATGAGTTGCCATGCGCTCCTAACCACCTCTAGGAGCTAGTGTCCTGAATAGCTAGTATGAAATGCTGCCCAGCTTTGAAGAGAAATTATTTGCTGTGTTGCTGGGGCAGTTACAACACCCTCACTGAGTTGGGGTCATGCAACTTCTTTAGGGGATTTTTGCTCTGGGCATGTTTATCACTGGGATAATGATGGATGTAATCCATCACTCTCATTAACGAAATTATTCAAAGAAGGTCATTCTTACTAGTTAATTGCTACTATTTGTTGAGCTATGACTATGTGTAAGACTCTATATTTCTTAAGCTCATTTAATTCTCTCAGTGCTTTAAAAGTGGGCACTTTTTATCATCTCCAGTGTACATGTGAGGAAATGGAGCTCTAGGGAGGTGGAGTATTCTTGCCCAAGGTCACCCAAAGTCACTTGGCTAGGAAGTGGCAAAGCTTAATCCAGACACCAACTCTTTTTTTTTAATTGCAATATAGTTGATCTACAATGTTGTGTTAATTTCTGCTGTACAGCAAAGTGATTGAGTTATACATATATATACATTCTTTTTCATATTCTTTTCCATTATAGTTTATCACAGGATATTGAATATAGTTCCCTGTGCTATACAGTAGGATGTTGTTGTTTATCCATGCTGTATATTAATAGTTTGCATCTGCTAACCCCAAACTCCCACTCCATCCCTCCCCCAACTCCCCTTCCCCATGGCAACCACAAGTTTCTCTGTGAGTCTGTTTCATAGATAAGTTCATTTGTGTCATGTTTTAGATATAAGTGATATCATATGGTATTTGTCTCTCTGACTTCACTCAGGATGATCCATGTTGCTGCCAATGGCATTATTTCATTCTTTTTCACAGCTGAGTAATATTCCACTGTGTACATCTTTATCCATTCATCTGTCAGTGGACAGATGCTTCCATGTCCTGGCTATTGTAAATAGTGCTGCAGTGAACATTGGGGTGCATGTGTCTTT
Source organism: Lagenorhynchus albirostris (assembly GCF_949774975.1). Lineage (NCBI taxonomy): Eukaryota > Metazoa > Chordata > Mammalia > Artiodactyla > Delphinidae > Lagenorhynchus > Lagenorhynchus albirostris. The sequence goes on along the minus strand of NC_083113.1, from coordinate 54,077,749 downwards.
TTGAATTATGGTTTTCTCAGGGTATATGCCCGGTAGCGGGACTGCTGGATCATATGGTAATTCTATTTTTATTTTTTTAAGGAACCTCCATACTATTCTCCATAGTGGCTGTATCAGTTTACATTCCCACCAACAGTGCAAGAGGGTTCCCTTTTCTCTACACCCCCTCCAGCATCTATTGTTTGTAGATTTTTTTGATGATGGCCATTCTGACCATGTGAGGTGATACCTCATGGTAATTTTGATTTGCATTTCTCTGATAATTAGTGATGCTGAGCATCTTTTCATGTGCCTCTTGGCCGTCTGTATGTCTTCTTTGGAGAAATGTCTATTTGGGTCTTCTGCCCATTTTTTTGATTGGGTTGTTTGTTTTTTGATGTTGAGCTGCCTGAGCTGTTTGTATATTTTGGAGATTAATGAGACGGTATTTTTTAAGTTTCAGGTAGATGATACCATGCTAGAGAAAAAATGGTAACCTATGCCTCTTTGCTTTAAATTTTGATATATTTAAACACTTACAATTGTTGTTGAAACTGCACAGTTCAGATTGGGACTCGAACCCACAAACTCTGAACCACACTCCTTTGCATGGGACTGGAACCCAGCCACACTTCAGGTGCGACTTGAACTCACAATCTCCCAGCAAAAACTGCACACCTGGTCACAGGACTTAATGAAGCTCAGGTTCTTTATCTCTCAGTGGAGAAGGAATTCAGCGAGAGGAAAAGTGATAGGCAAGTAGATTATTAATATAGGACGTTTGTGAGGGATACAAAAGGGCAGGTGAAAGGGCTCTGCCCCGAGAATTAAGTGGGCTACATTTTTATAATTAAAGGAAAGCGGGGAAAGAGAGAAGACCACCTTCTTCCTCATTCTTTGAGTAGATGTCAGGCTTACATCACTAGCTCCTCCTTCACATCAGGCAGGAGAGTGTTTGACCCTGTAAGGCCAAGTAGGACTGTCATGGCGCTATTCAAATCAGCAGAAGGGTGGTAACAGACACTAAAATATGTTAAATCATCTCAGGTCTCAGTGTAACGAGGGTCTTCTGCTTCGGGATGTCACCTTTCCCTTATATTCCTGTCCTTGGTCCTAAGGATCATTATCTTGCTGAAGTCGACCAGCAGGATGCAGGCCTCGTTTTTCTCGCTTAATGACCTAGGGCATATCTTGTCCTTTTATTTAGGGTCTTACAGTTCAGCAAGCCTGCTTCTTTTCGCGGTGTTCTGATAGTTTTCCTGAGCCATCATTAGCTCACAGTGGTCTCCCAAAATTCCCTAAAGCTCCTTCTCTATCTATAATCCTCCAGTGGGATTTCTAAAACTACTTGTGTAACTATCATACTCTATCCCTTTCACTGTGTCTTGGTTTTAAAGCTGAAAGGGTCAAGCTCTTAATTCTGTATGCAGAATACTTCTTTTCAGTTTTAAAGTAACTATAAATAATTCATAAATGAATTTTCCTTATAAGAAGTTAAAACACTGCAGACGAGGCTGAAGAACCCTTTTACCAATGTGTCCCAAATTATGTACATGTAGGTATTGTATAGCAAATTAGGCTGTAGTGTTCATTACCATTTCCATACTATTGTATTCTACCTCACATTTTCTTCTGCTACTTGTGTTTCTCACTGAATCGTGCATCATGATGATCTACTGATAATAGTATATATTCCTTGTTTGCTGATGTAGGAGGTGTGCAGGTATATGAATGTCCCAGGTCTGACTGTATGCCCAGGACAGTTGTGATTTTATGCCTGTAGTCCCATCCGAATTTTTAATACTGCCCCTTTTCACTCTCAAATGTGTCCCATTTTGTATAAGGAATTATATGGTCACTCTCTATATAAGATACTACAGTTATAATAGAAAGGATTACATATTTTCCCATAATATCTGTATTACAAGTTGTAGTGAAGTGGTTTTGAGGGAAAAATAATCACTTTGAATGTGTACAGTAGAATCTAGTAGGAAATGCTAAATTCTGAGTATGCAGCAATATTCTACCAACACTGAAATATCGTTATAAAATTACCTAGCTAAACAGAATTTTATGTATGTGTTTATCGGCAATCCTTTAATGTAACTGGCAGCAAAACAAATTTACTGGTGGAAGAGAAGGTAATCTCACATCCGAGAGTGTGAGAGCAGACACTGGCACTGTACTACACTGAATGCTGGTAACTAGAAAAAGTCATGATGTAAAACATATTTGAAGGAATGCCTCTACCATGCATGCAGAATAAAGCAAATAAAAATGGACAAAGCCATGTATCAAACTATAGTACATTTGAATAAATTCCTCTGCCAGTAGCCATTATGCATGTAAAAAAGTATTTCAGTCAATATTGGTACAAATTATGCAGGACAATGAATACACTTGAAAGAATTCCAATACCAACCTTTTGATTGAAGTAAAATAAACTATTTCTCAGGATACCATAGTATTCAAGCAACAAGAAAAACATTTCAATTCAAATAGAGCTTGCTATTTCAGTAAATACAGCAACCTGAGTCCAAAAGTATTTGTAAAATGCATTATAAATGTTTTACTTTTCATTTTTGCAAAATTTAAAAAGCCATCTGCGCTGCCTGAGCGCCGGTAATTCTCCTTATGATTGGCCATCACCGTGCTAGTAGTTGAGTCAATAATAGCCTCAAACAATGCATTGTCATTCTCAATATTATGGTTACTATTCTAGTAATCACATTGCTGCATCAAACTTGGGAAAGCCTGGGCCAGCCCCATGGGAACAGGTGCTCAGGTGGAGCTGCCAGCCTGTGGCTCCCCAGGTGTGGGAAAAGCTCCTGTTCTGTGTGCACACCAGAACTTCCCTAACTCGTGTCGCCACGTACCTCTGGTTGTGCTCCATCTAATCTCCCACCTCCCTGCCGGTCTCCCAACGTCATCAGCGTGACTCACCTGCCGTCAAGGGTGAAGTCTGAGTGCAGGGAGGTCCAACTCCTAGGGTGCCTTTCTGCTTCCCACCCTGGGCACGATGCTGGGCTGCAACTTGGCTTGAAGGAGGAGACTAGGAGTGTGAGCTTGGTGGCCCCCAGTGTAGCTCTTGCCTTTGTGATACTGGACCACAACATGTGCGACACTTTGTGATATGATGATGTTATGGAACATGTCATATTTATGACCACCATAAGGTAGTCATACCTAATTCTTTTAACAGCTGCTTAGTATCAGTGGTTTCTTCTCACACCCATTGTCCAGAACTGAGACACACAGCGACCCCTAGACCAGCACTGGAAGGTAGTGAGGGAGATGGGGTCTGGGTGGGGCTTGGGTTGGGTTGGCCACACTGTTCGTCTGCCTCTGAAGTGACTGCACAAGTTTACCCTCCCCCCAGACCTGCTAGTCCCTCACCACAGTTTTCTCACATTTAAATTTTTGCCAATCTGATGAGTAAAAAATGATTTATCATTTTAAACAATTTACACTTCTGTGATTACTACTGAAGATAGTACCTCGTCAAATACTTGGGAGACCTTTGGGTTTTCTCTCTTTTGCATTGCATGGTCACATTTTTCTCTCATCCTCTTTGTATGGGTTTGTAGGATATATTCAGGGTCATGTCTTTTATCACATAAGACATGGATAGGGTCAGGGGAGGACTAATTGGATGAACGTGGTCAAAACATACAAACGTCCAGTTATAAGGTAAAGGATTACTAGGGATGTAATGTACAGCATGATAAATAGAATTCACGCTGCTGTACGTTGTATATGACAGTTGTTAAGTGAGCAAACCCTAAGAGTTCTCATCACAGAGGAAATTTTTTTCTGTTTCTTTAATTTTGTACCTATATGACATGACAAATGTTCACTAAACTTGTGATAATCACTTCATGGTGTATGTAAATCGCATCATTATGCTGTATGTTAACCGTATCTCCGTAAAACTGGAAGAAAAAGAAGGCATGGACAGTATCTATCTCCACTTGCCTTTTAACCTTGTTTCAGTTGTCTTTTAAATTATATAGTACTTCTAATTTTGACATCAAATTAATGCATCTTTTTGGTTTTTCTTTTTTTTTTTAAGAAGATGTTGGGGGTAGGAGTTTATTAATTTATTTATTTTTGCTGTGTTGGGTCTTCGTTTTCTGTGTGAGAGCTTTCTCTAGTTGTGGCAAGCAGGGGCCACTCTTCATCGCGGCGCGCGGACCTCTCACTATCGCGTCCTCTCTTGTTGTGGAGCCCAGGCTCCAGACGCGCAGGCTCAGTAGTTGTGGCTCCTGGGCTTAGTTGCTCCATGGCATGTGGGATCGTCCCAGACCAGGGCTCGAACCCGTGTCCCCTGCATTGGCAGGCAGGTTCTCAACCACTGCGCCACCAGGGAATCCCCCTGTTTTTCTTTTGATATTTATTTGTGAAAGTCTTTCCCATTCAGAAGAAAAAATATAGAATATTTCTTATAATAATTTTAAAGTTCTGTTTTTTTACCCTGTTACCTTTATCTTGTATTTAGTTGTATAGACTAAATACAAGTTAGTAAATTCCTAACTTGGTGTTTTCTCAATGAACAGTCACCTGGCTCAGTATAATTGGATTACTCATCCTTCTACTAAATTCAAATTTGTTCTCTCCCTCCCCTTCTCTGTCTTTCACCCACCTCTCTTCCTCTCTCTCCCTCTCCTCCCCCCTCCCCTCCTCCCCTTTCTCCCTCCCTTCTCCTCTCTGTCTCCCTCCCCTTCTCCCTCATCCGCTTCCCTTCTTCCTTCCCTCTCTCCTCCTCTCTCTCCCTTCCCTACCTCCTCCTTTATGTCTCCCTTCCTCCCCCTCCCCCTCCTTCTCCCTCTTCCTCCCACTTGTGTGTGTTTATACAAAAACCAAAATCAATCTTGAAGTGATGTCTGCAGTCCTGTGTTCATTGCAGCTTTATGCCCAATAGCCAAGATGTGGAAACAACCTAAATGCCCATAGACAGATGAATGGATAAAGAAAATAATGGTATATACATACAGTGGAATATTATTCAACCATAAAAAAGGAAATCCTGTCATATGTTACAACATGCATGGATCTTGAGGACATTATGCTAAGTTAAATAAGCCAATCACAGAGAACAAATATTGCATGATTCCACTTACATGAAGCATCTAAGGTAGTCAAACTCATTGAAACAGAAAATATTAGAATGGTGGTTGCCAGGGGCTGAGGGGAGGGGGAAATGGGGAGTTGTTGTTCACTGGATTTAAAGTTTTAGTCATGCAGGGCTTCCCTGGTGGCACAGTGGTTAAGAATCCGCCTGCCAATGCAGGGGACATGGGTTCGAGCCCTGGTCCGGGAAGAGCCCACATGCTGCGGAGCACCTAAGCCCATGAGCCATAACTACTGAGTCTGCAGTCTAGAGCCTGCGAGCCACAACTACTGAGCCTGTGTGCCACAACTACTGAAGCCCATGCACCTAGAGCCTGTGCTCCGCAACAAGAGAAGCCACTGCAATGAGAAGCCTGCGCTCCGCAACGAAGAGTAGCCCCCGCTTGCCACAACTAGAAAAGGCCCACGTGCAGCAACAAAGACCCAACCCAGCCAAAAAAAAATTAAAAAAAAAAAAAGTTTGTCATGCAAGATGCAAAATTTTAGAGACGTGCTCAACACTGTGCTCATTGTTAACAATACTGTACACTTAGAAATTTAAGTAGGTACACCTCATGGTAGTTATTGTTCAACGTGGTTTTTCAAATATTCTTTTGCGTTAAAGTTTGGTAGAAGTTGTCCATAAAAATCATATGGAGTTGATGACCCCTGGAGGGCAGGTCTTTGGCCACTGTTTTTTCTTTGATTGTAACTGGATTGGTCTAGCTTCTAGTGATTCTTGGACATCTAATCATTTTTATTTTAATATAATATTGTCTAGTTTGTCTAGGCTCCCAAATGTTTATTATATTAATAGAGTTGAGTATAGTCTTTTCCTTTCGTTTTTAATCTGTATAGTTACGCGTGCTCTTTTTTCTCTCCTAGTACTGTTCATTTTTACTTTCTTTGCTTTTTTCCTTAATTTATCTATTTTAGTCTTTTTAAAAGGTCCGTTTTATCAGTTTTATTAGATGGTAGTTTCTCTGCATCATGAATTTCTTTCATATTAATTTCATTTTTTACTTTTGAGGTTTTTTCCTAGCTTCTAAGTGAAAAGTTTAGCTCATTTATTTTCACCTATTCTTGTTTTGGAATAAACTCACTTAAAGGTTTAATTTTTTTTGAGCAGAAGTTTTGTCCTTTCCCTTTAACCTAAAAATATTTTAGAAATAGGTTTTAAAGTTTTCAAGTGTAAGGACTTTGGGGGGATATCTTTACTTTGTTACTTCTTGTGGCAGTGAATTTGGACTTGTATTGGAGCTATTACAATAGTTCTTCCTCTCCCAATCCCCAGCCCCTGTGGCTTGGTGTCTAGTGAACATTTATAAATGTGCTGTGCTTGGACGAAACAAGTATCGTCTGTGTACAAAGTTCAGTGTGTTTGTAGAAGCGTATGTGTGCACTTGATCAAACTGTGACTTGCATTACTCAGAGGTTCTGTCCTTATTTTGTCTCCTTAAGCTATAGATTTCTGAGAGAGAACTCTGTCCCTCACTGTAATGAGCAACTTGTTGATTTTCTCTCTCAATCTGCTTTATGTTCTTCAAAGCTATGCTGTGAAAAGCATAAACGTTTGTGCCGATAACAGTTTGGGGCAGTGTTCTTGCTGTCAATGTAAAATGTTGCCCTTAGTGGTACCTACCTTGCATTGTAATTTGTCTGATTTAACAGTGCTACACCAGCTTAGTTTTTATTCAACTCTGCCGGGTTCACCTTTTTATATAACTTTTTTCTTCCTCTCTTTCTATTCTTTTTGAAAATAAAACTTTAAAAATAGGAAAAATGAAAAGATAATATAACGGCATCTTCTCATTCCCCAGAATTATTAGCTGCTAATAATAACTGTTTCTTTTAGTCTGCCTCCCTCAGTCTCTCTTCCTCCCTCTGATCTCCACCCCTGCCGCCCCCACCCCCGCGCCGAACCTCTCCTTCTCCTGCCTTTATTTTCCATTGTTAAATATTCTTCAGTTTTGGTGGTCACCTATGGACGAGAGAGAGTGAGCATGCCTGTATACACTTTTGGTAGAGCAGCGCTGCTTGTGTGTGTGTGTGTGTGTGTGTGTGTGTGAGTGTCTGACAGATAATTTTGTTTTTATTTAAACATCTTATTGGCGTATAATTGCTTCACCATGTTGTGTTGCTTTCTGCTGTATAACAAAGTGAATCAGCCATACATATACATATATCCCCATATCTCCTCCCTCTTGCGTCTCCCTCCCACCCTCCCTATCCCACTCCTCTAGGTGGTCACAGAGCACCGAGCTGATCTCCCTGTGCTATGTGACTGCTTCCCACTAGCTATCTATTTTACATTTGGTAGTGATTATATAAGTCCATGCCACTCTCTCACTTCGTCCCAGCTTACCCTGCCCCCTCCCCGTGTCCTCAAGTCCATTCTCTACGTCTGCGTCTTTATTCCTGTCGGGCCCCTAGGTTCTTCATAACCTTTTTTTTTTTTTAGATTGCATATATGTGTCAGCATACAGTATTTGTTTTTCTCTTTCTGACTTAATTCACTCTGTATGACAGACTCTAGGTCCATCCATCTCACTACAAACACCTCAATTTCATTTCTTTTTATGGCTGAATAATATTCCATTGTATATATATATATGCCACATCTTCTTTACCCATTCATCTGTCGATGGACACTCAGGTTGCTTCCATATCCTGGCTATTGTAAACAGAGCTGCAGCGAACATTGTGGTACATGACTCTTTTTGAATTATGGTTTTCTCAGGGTATATGCCCTGTAGTGGGACTGCTGGGTCATATGGTAGTTCTATTTTTAGCTTTTTAAGGAACCTCCATACTGTTCTCCATAGTGGCTAGATCAATGTACATTCCCACCAGCAGTGCAAGAGGGTTCCCTTTTCTCCACACCCTCTCCAGCATTTATTGTTTGTAGATTTTTTGATGATGGCCATTCAGACTGCTGTGAGGTGATACCTCATTGTAGTTTTGATTGGCATTTCTCTAATGATTACTGACGTCGAGCATTCTTTCATGTGTTTGTTGGCTATCTGTACATCTTTGGAGAAATGTCTATTTAGGTCTTCTGCCCATTTTTGGATTGGGTTTGTTTTTTTGACATTGAGCTGCATGAGCTGCTTGTAAATTTTGGAGATTAATCCTTTGTCCGTTGCTTCATTTGCAAATATTTTCTCCCATTCTGAGGTTGGCTTTTCGTCTTGGTTATGGTTTCCTTTGCTATGCAAAATCTTTTAAGTTTCATTAGGTCCCATTTGTTTACTTTTGTTTTTATTTCCATCTCTCTAGGGGGTGGATCAAAAAGGATCTTGCTGTGATTTATGTCAAAGAGTGTTCTTCCTATGTTTTCCTCTAAGAGTTTTATAGTGTCTGGGCTTACATTTAGGTCTTTAATCCATTTTGAGTTTATTTTTGTGTATGGTGTTAGGGAGTGTTCTAATTTCATTCTTTTACATGTAGCTATCCAGTTTTCCCAGCACCACTTACTGAAGAGGCTGTCTCTTCTCTGTTGTATATTCTTGCATCCTTTATCAATAATAAGGGACCATATGTGCGTGGGTTTATCTCTGGGCTTTCTATCCCGTTCCATTGATCTATATTTCTCTTTTTGTGCCAGAACCATACTATCTTGATTACTGTAGCTTTGTAGTATAGTCTGAAGTCAGGGAGCCTGATTCCTCCAGCTCTGTTTTTATTCTCAATATTGCTTTGGCTATTCGGGGTCTTTTGTACTTCCATACAAATTTTGAAATTTTTTGATCTACTTCTGTGAAAAATGCCATTGATAGTTTGATAGGGATTGCATTGAATCTGTAGATTGCTTTGGGTAGTATAGTCATTTTGACAATGTTGATTCTTCCAATCCAAGAACATGGTATATGTCTCCATCTGTTGGTATCATCTTCAATTTCTTTCATCAGTCTCTTATACTTTTCTGCATACAGGTGTCTTGTCTCCTTAGGTAGGTTTATTCCTAGGTATTTTATTCTTTTTGTTGCAGTGGTAAATGGGAGTGTTTCCATAATTTCTCTTTCAGATTTTTCATCATTAGTGTATAGGAATGCAAGAGATTTCTGTGCATTAATTTTTTATCCCTGCTACTTTACCAAATTCATTGATTAGCTCTAGTAGTTTTCTGGTAACATCTTTAGGAGTCTTTGTGTATAGTATCATGTCATCTGCTAACAGTGACAGCTTTACTACTTCTTTTCCGATTTGGATTCCTTTTATTTCTTCCCTGATTGCTGTGGCAAAACCTTCCAAAACTTTGTTGAATAATAGTGGTGAGAGTGGGCAACCTTGCCTTGTTCCTGATCTTAGTGGAAATGGTTTCAGTTTTCCACCATTGAGAACGATGTTGGCTGTGGCTTTTTCATATATGGCCTTTATTATGTTGAGGTAAGTTCCCTCTATGTCTACTTTCTGAAGGATTTTTATCATAAATGGGTGTTGAATTTTGTCAAAAGCTTTTTCTGCATCTATTGAGATGATCATATGGTTTTTCTCCTTCAATTTGTTAATATGTTTTATCACATGGATTGATTTGCGTATATTGAAGAATCCCTGCATTCCTGGGATAAACCCCACTTGATCATGGTGGATGATCCTTTTAATGTGCTGTTGGATTCTGTTTGCTAGTATTTTGTTGAGGATTTTTGTATCTGTGTTTGTCAGTGATATTGGCCTGTAGTTTTCTTTCTTTGTGACATCTTTGGTTTTGGTATCAGGGTGATGGTGGCCTCGTAGAATGAGTTTGGGAGTGTTCCTCCCTCTGCTATATTTTGGAAGAGTTTGAGAAGGAGAGGTGTTAGCTCTTCTGTAAATGTTTGATAGAATTCACCTGTGAAGCCATCTGGTCCTGGGCTTTTGTTTGTTGGAAGATTTTTAATCACAGTCTCAATGTCAATGCTTGTGACTGGTCTGTTTATATTTTCTGTTTCTTCCTGGTTCAGAGTCAGAAGGTTGTGCTTTTCTAAGAATTTGTGCATTTCTTCCAGTTTATTTTATTGGCATAGAGTTGCTTGTAGTAATCTCTCATGATCCTTTGTATTTCTGCAGTGTCAGTTGTTACTTCTCCTTTTTCATTTCTAATTGTATTGATTTGAGTCTTCTCCCATTTTTTCTTGGTGAGTCTGGCTAATAGTCTATCAATTTTGTTTATCTTCTCAAAGAACCAGCTTTTAGTTTTATTGATCTTTGTTATTGTTTCCTTCATTTCTTTTTCATTTATTTGTGATCTGATCTTTATGATTTTTTTCCTTCTCCTAACTTTGGGGTTTTTTTGGTTTTCTTTCTCTAATTGCTTTAGGTGTAAGGTTAGGTTGTTTATTTGAGATGTTTCTTGTTTCTTGAGGTAGGATTGTATTGCTCTAAACTTCCTGTTTAGAGCTGCTTTTGCTGCATCCCATCGGGTTTGGGTAGTCATGTTTTCATTGTCATTTGTTTCTAGGTATTTTTTGATTTCCTGTGTGATTTCTTCAGTGATCTCTTGGTTATTAAGTAGTGTGTTGTTTAGCCTCCATGTATTTGTAGTTTTTACAGATTTTTTCCTGTAATTGATGTGTAGTTTCATAGCGTTGTGGTTAGAAAAGATACCTGATACGATTTCAATTTTCTTAAATTTACCAAGGCTTGATTTGTGACCCAAGATATGATCTATCCTGGAGAATGTTCCATGCGCACTTGAGAAGAAAGTGTATTCTGTTGTTTTGGCTGGAATGTCCTAAAAATATCAATTAAATCCATCTTGTTTAATGTATCATTTAGAGCTTGTGTTTCCTTATTTATTTTCATTTTGGATGATCTATCCATTGGTGAAAGTGGGGTGTTAAAGTCCCATACTATGATTGTGTTGTTGCCGATTTCCCCTTTTATGGCTGTTAGTATTTGCCTTATGTACTGAGGTGCTCCTAGGTTGGGTGCACAAATATTTACAATTGTTAGGTCTTTTTCTTGGATTGATCCCTTGATCATTATGTAGTGTCCTTCTTTGTCTGTTGTAATAGTCTTTATGTTAAAGTCTATTTTGTCTCATATAAGAATTGCTACTCCAGCTTTCTTTTGATTTACTTTTGCATGGAGTATCTTTTTCCATCCCCTCGCTGTCAGTCTGTATGTGTCCCTAGGTCTGAAGTGGGTCTCTAGTAGACAGCATATATACGGGTCCTGTTTTTGTATCCATTCAGCCAGTCTGTGTCTTTTGGTGGGAGCATTTAATCCATGTACATTTAAGGTAGTTATTGATATGTATGTTCCTATTACCATTTTCTTAATTGATTTGGGTTTGTTATTGGAGGTCTTTTCCTTCTCTTGTGTTTCCTGCCTAGAGAAGTTCTTTAGCATTTGTTGTAAAGCTGGTTTGGTGGTGCCGAATTCTCTTAGCTTTTGCTTGTCTGTAAAGGTTTTAGTTTCTCCATCGAATCTGAATGAGATCCTTGCTGGGTAGTGTAATCTTGGTTGTAGCTTTTTCCCTTTTATCACTTTAATATATCCTGCCACTCCCTTCTGGCTTGCAGAGTTTCTCCTGAAAGATCAGCTGTTAACCTTATGGGGATTCCCTTGTATGTTATTTGTTGTTTTTCCCTTGCTGCTTTTAATATTTTTTCTTTGCATTTAATTTTTGATAGTTTGATTAGTATGTGTCTTGGTGTGTTTCTCCTTGGATTTATCCTGTATGGGACTCTGTGCTTTTTGGACTTGATTAAGTATTTCCTTACCAATATTAGGGAAGTTTTCAACTATAATCTCTTCAAATATTTTCTCACTTCCTTTCTTTTACTCTTCTTCTGGCACCCCTATAATTCAAATGTTGGTGCATTTAATGTTGTCCCAGAGGTCTCTGAGACTGTCCTCAATTCTCTTCATTCTTTTTTCTTTATTCTGCTCTGCAGTAGCTATTTCCACTCTTTAATCTTCTAGGTCACTTACGCGTTCTGCCTCATTTATTCTGCTATTGATTCCTTCTAGAGAACTTTTAATTTCATTTGTTGTGTTATTCATCATTGTTTGTTTGCTCTTTAGTTTTTCTAGGTCCTTGTTAACCGTTTCTTGCATTTTCTCCATTCTATATCCAAGAGTTTGGATCATCTTTACTATCATTACTCTGAATTCTTTTTCAGGTAGACAACCTATTTCCTCTTCATTTGTTTGGTCTGGTGGGTTTTTACTTTGCTCCTTCATCTGCTGTGTATTTCTCTGTCTTCTCATTTTGCTTAACTTACTGTGTTTGGGGTCTCCTTTTCACAGGCTGCAGGTTCATAGTTCCCATTATTTTTGGTGTGTGTCCCCAGTGGTTGAGGTTGGTTCAGTGGGTTGTTTAGGCTTCCTGGTGGAGGGGACTGGTGCCTGTGTTCTGGAAGATGAGGCTGGATCTTGGCTTTCTGGTGGGCAGGACCGCATCCCGTGGTGTGTTTTGAGGCAGCTGTCTTGCTAGTTGTTTGGCATAGGGTGTCCAGCACTGTAGCTTGCTGGTCGTTGAGTGGAGCTGGGTCTTAGCATTGAGATGGAGATCTCTGGGAGAGCTTTCACCATTTGATATAACGTGTAGTTGGGAGGTCACTGGTGGACCAATGTCCTGAACTCAGCTCTCCCACCTCAGAGGCACAGGCCTGACAGCCACACAGCTCAGAAGAAAAGGAAGGAGAAAAATAAATAAATAAGTAAAATAAAAGAACGTTATTAAAATAAAAAATAATTACTAAAAATAAAAATTTTTTAAAGTAATTTAAAAAACGGGAAAAAAAAGAAAGGAGAGCAGCCAAACCAAAAAACAAATCCATCAATGATAACAAGCTCTAAAAACTAATTATAGTAAAAAAACAAACAAAAAACAAAACAAAACGCACAGACAGAACCCTAGGACAAATGATAAAAGCAAAGCTATACAGCCAAAATCTCACACAGAAGCATACACATACACACTCACAAAAAGAGAAGAAGGAAAGAAATATATATATCATTGCTCCCAAAGTCCACTGCCTCAATTTTGGGATGATTCATTGTCTATTCAGGTATTTCACAGATGCAGGTACATCAAGTTGATTGTGGTGATATAATCTGCCGCTCCTGAGGCTGCTGGGGGAGATTTCCCTTTCTCTGTTTGCACAGCTCCTGGGGTTCAGCTTTGGATCCGGCCTCGCCTCTGTGTGTAGGTCGCCTGAGGGTGTCTGTTATTTGCTCAGACAGGACGGGGTTAAAGAAGCTGCTGATTCGGGGGCTCTGGCTCACTCACGCCGTGGGGAGGGAGGGGTACGGAATGAGAAGCAAGCCTGTGGCGTCAGAGGCTGGCGTGACGTTGCAGCAGCCTGAGGCGTGCTGTGTGTTCTCCCCGGGGAAGTTGTCCCTGGATCATGGGACACTGGCAGTGGCGTGCTGCACAGGCTCCCGGGAGGGGAGGTGTGGAGAGTGACCTGTGCTCGCATACAGGCTTCTTGGTGGCGGCAGCAGCAGCCTTTGCGTTTCATGCCCGTCTCTGGGGTCCGCGCTGATAGCCGTGGTTCGCGCCCATCTCTGGAGCTCATTTAGACGGCGCTCTGAATCCCCTCTCCTTGCGCACCAGGAAACAATGGTCTCTTGCCTCCTAGGCAGTTCCAGACATTTTCCCGGACTCCCTTCCGGCTAGCTGTGGCACACTAGCCCCCTTCAGGCTGTGTTCATGCAGCAACCCCCCATCCACTCCCTGGGATCTGATCTCCGAAGCCTGAGCCTCAGCTCCCAGCCCCCGCCCACCCCGGCGGGTGAGCAGACAAGCCTGTCAGGCAGGGGGGTGCTGGTCAGCAGTGATCCTGTGTGCAGGAATCTCTCTGCTTTGCCCTCTGCACCCCTGTTGCTGCGCTCTCCTCCGTGGCTCCGAAGCTTCCTCCCCGCCACCCCCGTCTCTGCCAGTGAAGGGGCTTCCTAGTGTATGGAAACCTTTCCTCCTTCACAGCTCCCTCCCACTGGTGCAGGTCCCACCCCTATTCTTTTGTCTCTGTTTTTTCTTTTGCCCTACCCAGGTACGTGGGGGGTTTCTTGCCTTTTGGGAGGTCTGAGGTCTACTGCCAGCATCCAGTAGGTGTTTTGTAGGAGTTGTTCCACATGTAGATGTATTTCTGATGTATTTGTGGGGAGGAAGGTGATCTCCACGTGTTACTCCTCCGCCATCTTGAAGGCTTCCCTTTTTTTCTAAGCAGTTTTTTTAATTTAGTGTACTGTTCAGGTGCCAGTTCTTTTTTGTTTTTTCAATTTTATTTAAGTATAGTTGATGTACAATATTGTGTTAATTTCTTCTGTACAGGAAAGTGACTCAGTTATACATATATATATATATTCTTTTTCATATTCTTTTCCATTACGGTTCATTGCAGGATATTGAATATAGTTCCCTGTGCTATACAGTAGGACGTTGTTGTTTATCCATGCTGTATATAATAGCTTGCATCTGCTAATCCCAAAGTACCATTCCTTCCTTCCCCTCCCCACCTTTCCCTTGGCAACCACAAGTCTGTTCTCTATGTCTGTGAATCTGTTTTTGTTTCATAGATTTGGTGTGCCTTGTATTTTAGATTCTGCATATAAGTGATATTGTATGGTATTTGTTTTTCTCTGTATGACTTACTTCACTTACTTCTAGGTCCATCCATGTTGCTGCAGATGGCATTATTTTATTCTTTTTGATGGCTGAGTAATATTCAATTTTCTATATGTACCAAATCTTCATCCATTCATCTGTCGATGGACATTGAGGTTATTTCCGTGTTGTGGCTATTGTAAATAGCGCTGCTATGAACATAGGGTTGCATGTATCTTTTTGAATTATTGTTTTGTCTGGGTATATGCCCAGGAGTGGGATTGCTGGGTCATATGGTAGTTCTGTTTTTAGTTTTTTAAGGAACCTCCATACTGTTCTCCACAGTGGCTGTACCAATTTACATTGCCACCAGCAGCGTAGGAGGGTTCCCTTTTCACCACACCCTCTCCAGCATTTGTTATTTGTAGACTTTAATGACAACCATTCTGACTGATGTGAGGTGGTACCTCATTGTAGTTTTCATTTGCATTTCTCTAATAATTAGTGATGGTGAGCATCTTTTCATGTGCCTACTGGTCATCTGTGTGTCTTTTTTGGAGAAATATCTGTTAAGGTCTTCTGTATATTTTTCAGTTGGGTTTTTTTGTTTTTTTGTTGTTGAGTTGTATGAACTGTTTGTATAATTTGGAAATTAAGCCCTTGTCTTCTCCCCTCATTTGCAAATATTTTCTCCCATTCCATATGTTGTCTTTTTCATGGTTCCCTTTGCTATGCAAAAGCCTGTAAGTTTGATTAGGTCCCATTGTTTATTTTTTGTTTTTATTTCTCTTGTCTTGGGAGATGGACCTAAGAAAACATTGGTACACTTTATGTCAGAGAATGTTTTGCTTATGATCTCTTCTAGGAGTTTTATGGTGTCATATCTTACGTGTAAGTCTTTAAGCCATTTTTTGAGCTTATTTTTGTCCATGGTATGAGTGTGTGTTCCAAGTTCATTGATTTACATGCAGCTGTCCAACTTTCCTAGCACCACTTGCTGAAGAGACTGTCTTCTTCTCATTTTATATTCTTGCCTCCTTTGTGGAAGAACGATTGAGTGTAGGTATGTGTGTTTATTTCTGGGCTCCCTATTCTGTTCTATGGATCCATATGTCTGTTTTTGTGCCAATTACTGTAGCTTCATAGTATTGTCTGGAGTCTGGGAGGGTTATCCCTCCTGCTTTGTTCTACTTCCTCAGGATTGCTTTGGAATTCTGGGTCTTTTATAGTTCCATATAAATTTTAGGATTATTTTCTCTAGTTCTGTGAAAAATGTCATGGGTAATTTGATAGGGATCACATTAAATCTATAGATTACTTTGGATTGTATTGCCATTTAAAAAATATTAATTTTTCTAATCCAAGAGCACGGGATATCTTCTCATTTCTTTGAATTCTCGTTAATTTCCTTTATTAACGTTTCGTATTTCTCGGCATATACATCTTTCACGTCGTTGGTGAGGTTTATTCCGTTAAGTATTTTATTGTTTTTTTTATTTTAAAAGGGATTGTTTGTTTACATTCCTTTTCTAATAATTCACTTTTAGTGTAAAGAAATGCAGCCAATTTCTGTATGTTAATCTGTGTCCTTCTACCTTGCTGAATTTGTTTATCAGTTCTAGTAGTATTTGTGTGGAGTCTTTAGGGTTTTCTGTATGTAGTATCATGTCATTTGCATATAATAACAGTATGAGCTCTTCCCTACCAATTTGAATACCTTTTCTTTTTCTTGTCTGACTGCTGTGGTTAGGACTTCCAATACTGCGTTGAAAAGAAGTGGTGAGAGTGGGCATCCTTGTCTTGTTCCAGATATTAGCAGGAAGTCTTTCAGCTTTTAAGTATTATATTGGCTGTGGGTTTGTCATGAAAAGCTTTTATTATGTTGAGATGTGTTCCCTCTATACCCACTTTGGTGAGAGTTTTTATCATGAATGGATGTTGAATTTTGTCAAATACTTTTCCTGCATCTACTGAGGTGATCATGTGGTGTTTGTCCTTTCTTTTGTTGATGTGGTGTATCACACTGATTGATTTGTGTGTGTTGAACCATCCTGGTGACCCTGGGATGAATCCAACTTGGTCTTGGTGTATGACTTTTTTTTTTTTTTTTTTTTTTTTAGTTCAGCTCTTTTATAGACAGGTACAAACAAGTTCGGGACTTTCCAAGGGTGGGGAGTACTGATTGGTTAACCTTTAAACAAAGACACTAGTCGCCGTCTGATTGGTTGAATAATTAGAAGGGGGGGTCAGCAAGCGTAGTTACAGAAGCGAGAGCGGCTGGTTAAGTTTCGGTTTCCCGAGGTTTCGTTTCTCAATTGGAGATACTTAAGACGGGGCCATGGTTACAAAAAGAAATAGTGCAAACAGGAAAACTGATGCAACCCTAGCAGCGCTGCGGCCTCCACCAGCCCAACGGCAGGGCGGCGGGAGGCTGTGCGCCCAACTCCGGGCGGCGCTCCCAAATGTGGCAACCCAGCGCCGCGCCCTGGAAGGGCCCTTTTTCGGCCCTTCTCCTCCGAACAAAAAAGAAACTCCAGGATAAAGCACAGACTGAATGCAGGGCGTCAATTCAGTCTTATTCCCACCAAAGTAGAACGCAGTCCCCTCATTCCCCCCTTTCTCATGAACCAGAGGAGCCAATCTTGGGTCCTCAAGGCTCAGTTTCTTCAATTTCTGAGGCCTCGCAGGGCTGATATTGTGTTCTTAATATCATTAGCTGGACTGTATTTATTCTTTCGCGAACAAAATCCATGACTTTACTGAGTATGCAGGGGCCTATAGTGAAGAGGAGAAGGAGGCATAGTAGAGGGCCCAGGATGGGGAGGAGGTAGGGGAGCATCCCATGAAATCCTGACCAAAGCGGGTTATCCGCTAATTCTTGCCGGCGGCGAGCTAGGTCTTCCTGGAGCTGGTGGATCTTGGTTCTTACAATGCCTGATTTATTTGCATAGAAACAACATCTTTCTTTTAGGGCAAGGCATATCCCACTCTGTTCAGCTGTCAGCAAGTCTAAGCCCCTCCTATTTTGTAGGACTACCTCGGCCAATGAATCTAATTGGTCCTGTAAGTCCTGAATGGTACCAGAGAGGGCTCCTATATCTTCTATTAATTGCCTAGATAGCTGATTATAGGAATGAAGGGAAACCCCAAGGCCTATACTTCCTGTGGCCACAGCTCCCGTAATTCCTAATCCTACCAGGAGGGGTATGACTGTAATGGCTCGTTTGGTTCTCCCTGCCCAAAGGTCAAAGCTGGGAATGGGCAATGGGGTGTCTCCCGAGATCAGGTCTACATTGGGGACGAGGGTGGCTAGGGTGCAGACCCCTGTCCAGTTCGGGGGTAAATAGGTGTATGCTATGTTATTTCCGCAGACAAAAACAGTGGTGTTAGGACTACAGAGGGAGGAGTTCACGGGGATATACTGACTACATCTAGTGGATGAAAGGATTCCCAAGTCAATACTGGCGTTAGAGAGGGAATCGTTCTTGACAAAGCACGAGGTATTAAAGGTGGTTGAAAATTCTGAAAATTGTATGGGGAATGGCTCGGGGAGTAAAGTAGGGGTACATTGTTCGTTGATATTTAAATTGGCGAAGGTGGGGATGGCTATAGGGCGGGGCGGTCCTTGTGGAAGGCAAAGCCAGCAATCCTGTGCTAAGTTGGGGTTGGTAGCATTCAAAAGTATAAAAGTAGCTTTTAGTATAATCATGGTCCGGGGGTCCAATTCAGAGGGATTGACCTTAGGGAGAATTAGGGGGTGGTAGTTAAGCTTTGGGTACAGATGTCGATAGACCTCTTCTATTTGTCTTTGGGTTTCTATCTGGCGTATTCCGTCCTGGGGCCCCCCACCGTCTGACATATGTGTGGGGGCCCTGGTATTCCAGCATACCGGGGTCCCGGGGGTGCCAGTGCATCCAGCCTGAAGGTATCTATTACCCTCATAATGGTGGGGCTTTTATTATTCTGTAGTATGTCAGTGAAATAAGTCTGGTTATTGGCCCCTATACATTGTTTCTAAGAGGAATAGCACATGCTATGCATTGATTCCTGGACGGTAGAACAGGGGCAAGTAGCAGGTTCACGAGGAGGGAGTGGGTATGGCTGAGGGTTACGGTAGCATTTCCAGCCTGAAGGGGCCCCGGTAACCCCATATGTCTGCTCAAGATATGCAATTATGCCCCCGCAGTTCTGCATAAGAGCATGAGCATGGGGGGGGGGAGCAGGAGTCTCGCTAGTACCTCCCCTACAGTCGCACGGTGCACCATATAGTTGTTGCATTAAAGTATTTTTATCGGGGGGAGGGTTGAGTCCTCCCCTCGTGGCCCAAGGATTGAGGGTTAGGACTATCATTAGGGCTATCAGCAGTACCTTGGTCATCATGTGGGAGGGTACGGCGCAAGGTCAGTTTGAGGGGATTGTCCTTACTCCGGTCAACAGTCCAGGTGACGTCAGCTTTAGTGGACTTGATGAGGTCAGAAAATGGATCCACCGGCTTGACGTGGGTGTAATGGATCCAGGCAGCTATGCTGTCCACCTTGATGGCCGTCAGCGTCGTCAGGATGATCTGGTAAGGTCCTTTCCACCTGGGTTCTAGGGTCTCTTGTCGATGGCATTTGACAAGGACCCAGTCACCTGGCCGGAGCTGGTGTGGAGTAGGCGGGGGCCCTGTTGCATATAGCTCTTTTAGTTTGGGCCAGATTGTCTCGTGTGTCTGCTGTAAGGCGATCGGTTGTCAGCGATGACCCGTTGACCTGATGTCTGGTGGGCTCGGGGGCATCCCGGACGAGCCCCCAAATGAAATTCCCACGGTCGCGAGACCCCTCCACAAGACCACCGGAGTCGAGAGTCAAAGCCAAACGGCAAGGGTCATTTATTGCAGGTTCGAACCTGGACCTCCGCTCACTCGTTGCCGGTGACGCTAAGAGGTCGGTGTATGACATTTTTAAGTGCTGTTGGATTCAGTTTGCTAATGTTTGGTTGAGAATTTGGGGGACTACATTCATCAAAGATATTGGCCTGTAATTTTCTTTTTTGGTAGTGTCTTGGGTTTTGGTATCAGGGTGATGGTGGCTTCATAGAATGTCTTTGGGAGTGTTCCTTCCTGTTCATTCTTTAGGAAGAGTTTGAGGAGGATCGGTATAAGTTCTTTGTAAGCAAGCCTGCTTTTACATTTCTACCAAGCAGAGCAGCACTTCCAATATTTAAAAAAGAAATAAAACACACTATAGAGCTAAAACCACCTTTTCTTATCTCACTCACTGCCTTCCCTCCAACACATTGTCTTGACTTTTGAATGTTCCTCTCTGTCCATTTGTATACGTTTACCTATCTATCCATATGTCTGTTACAAGCAATATGTAATAGTGTTTTGCATGTCGTTTTTTAAATGTGTATAAATGGTATCACTGGGTATGCATGGTTCTGCATTTCGCTTTTCTCAACCTGTATTGTTTAAATGTATCCATGTTGTGTATATGTGCTGAGCTCCATTCCATTTCACCTCCTTATACTATTCCATCTTTCAGATAGCCTGCATTTTCCTGCATGTCCTCCTACTAATTTGTGTTGTTACATTTTTTTCCTTTGCTATCTTTGAGTGTATGTAGCTCCCTCCACTCAAATTATAGTTGTGAGATCCATCCATGCTGTTACAGCTCAGTGATTTGTAGTCGCTGTGTTTGCTCCATTGTGTAAAGACACATGGTTTAACAGTTGTGCAGTAGATGGACAGTAGAACTCTTTCAGGTTTTGCCTAGTGTGAATCACAGTACTACAGACAGTCTTGTACATGTCCTTTGGAGGCATAGGTATGCACTTCTAGTAGGTATACAGTTGTCCCTCCAGTATCTGTGGGGGACTGGTTTTAGGACCTGCTGTGCTACAATACTCCCAGGATGCTTAAGTCTCACAGTCGGCCCGCCTTATCCGCGGATTCGGCTCCTGCAGAGTCAGCCAGTGTGGATTGGAAACATAGTACATTACCTGAAGTTTTGTTGAATCCACGGATGCGGAACCCGCAGATACTGAGGGCCAACTGTATTTAGGAGTGGAATTGCTGGTCATAGGGTATGCACGTGGTTATCTTCGGTAGAGAGAGTCAAACGTCTTTACAATGTAGTTTGCTACCAATTTACAGAACAACCAGCTGCTCTACATTCTTGCTAGCAATTGATAGTATTGTTAGGCTTTTCAGTTTTTGCCACTCCAGTAAGCAATTAGTGGTATCTTATTGTCTTAATTTGCATTTTCTCTTACAGATAATGAGTAAGCATCTTTTCATTTGCCTGTCAGCCATTTGGATGTACTCTTGTGAGGTGCTTATTTATGAAATACAGCTTTCCCTAATGAATTATGTTATTGATTTAGAGGGATGGAGTCACATTTTGACTGAGGTTCTTTGTCAGATAGATTGTTAGAAATGTCTTCTTCCATCCTGTTGCTTGCCTTTCCATTCTACTAATTATATGTTCTGATAAACAGCAGCTCTGAGCTCTAGCAGAGTCTAATTTTGTCTTCCTTCAGGGGTAGTGCTTTTGGTGTTCTGCTGAAGCAACTGCTCTCTACTCTAAGATTGTGAATGCCTTCTGCAACTGTTACTGTTTTATCTTCTCCATTTTGATTTGTAATCTAACTGGGCTTGATTTTTTTTTTTTTTGGCTGCGTTGGGTCTTCATTGCTAAGCGTGGGCTTTCTCCAGTTGCAGTGAGCGGGGGCTACTCTTCGTTGTGGTGCCTAGGCTTCTCATTGCGATGGCTTCTCTTGTTGCGGAGCACGGGGTCTAGGCGTGCAGGCTCAGTAGTTGCAGCACGCGGGCTCTAGAGTGCAGGCTCAGTAGTTGTGGTACACGGGCTTAGTTGCTCTGCGGCACGTGGGATCTTCCTGGAGCAGGGATTGAACCCGTGTCCCCTGCATTGGCAGGCGAATTCTTAACCACTGTGCCACCAGGGAAGCCCTAACTGGGCTTGATTTTTGTGTGGTGTAAGTAGGGGTCAGATTTCGTGTCTATTGGTGATGCCAAAATGAATTTGCTTAATAGATATAAATAAATAAATAAATAAATAAATAAATGGCAAAAACTAAGAGTACTGACTCACAGCCAATGATCAATTGAGTTTCCACTGGACACAATTTGCATTTCTAGGGGCAAGAATCATCTGAATTACTCACAGTGGAAGGTGTAGAATCAGATCATCAGGACAGCTGGTAGCCTAAACATGTATCGTTCTTTGAATTCTCCTTTGAACCAGTTGTAACATTTTCTTGGTTCCTTTGTTAATAAAGGAGTTAAATAAATTTTTGGACATGTGTTCAATTTTATATCTTTATGAGAGTTATGATTTTATCTGTTTTTAAAAAATGACCTTTTAGCAGTTCTAATTCCTTTGCTTTTTACTCCTCCCTGTTTACCTTCAAGTGCAAGGGTTTGTCATAGATTGTTCTCAAGTTTTTGGACCAGGGTGACTCGTCCAGTCATCAGTGGATGAGGGCTGGGGATAAAACAGTTGTAAGGTACACAGTGTGGCTTCCTGCCCACGGGACTTGATGACAAGAAAATACAATGGCTGACAGCTCTCCTGTGCCCTATCACTTAGTCGAGAAATACAGGTGTTTTTAGTAACATTATTGCCCCTCTAGCACAGAGCATTCTTCCAAAGACTGACAAATTGCAGAGTGGTCACGTGTTCGTTTTAGAAACTTGGGTTTCTACATAGAGTGAGCTTTTGCTGAAAGTAAGACCAGTAACCTAGAGAAAAGAGTAAAGGATAGAAAAACCGATTGTTTAAAGAGAATTGTAACTGTACCTATCTTGTGACTGACCTATTTCTTGTTTTTAGGAGAACAAAAAAAGTGAATAGCATTTAAAAACAATAACAACAAAATGCTTCCGGGTAGATTGCTGTATTCAATGAGACCAAATTTTATTTTTTTTAATGTGACACAGCCGTTAAACTTTCACGTTAACAACAGCCAACGTTTGTGTAACTCATTCACACGATCTTCTGTGTACACACAAGCACACACTACATAAAATATAAATTAAGCTTTAATAATGAAACACATTTACAAATGCATCTTCTTAAAGCCCAGCAAAAAGTAAGAAATATGGACACTTCTGAGACAGGATCACTGTAGAAGCTGGCTCTTCAAGAAGAAAATATTTTGAGAATGAAAAGCCTGAGGCAAATCACTGAGTATTCTTCAAACGCCAGTTTTGTAATTCTCCATATTTCTTAATCTACCTATTAGCTTTCTGTTGGCAAGAATATAGCTTTTAGGGTTGTCTCCAAAAAGTTAGATGTCACCTAAGTAGAAAGTTCAGCTGCATTCCTTCTGAAACTTAAAAGAAGTAGAGCCCCTTTTAGCTGTCCTTATTTCCAAATACGACTCATCCTTAGTGGCCCTAGATCAGCGACTGTAAAATTTTATGTTCAGAGACCTCAGCAGTGAATTTTGAAAACCGGTGTATGCCCTTACACATTTCCAAATTGATGTCTAAAATTTCTCATCCTAAATAGTTGCAAAGGATCGAAGTGCCGGCATGTTGTAGATGCTGCAAAACGGTTACATCCCCTTTAAATTTAGCCAAGAGGCTCTAAGTACAATAGGTGGTAGCCACTACCATCCTTTCAAAAAATTAAACAAGGCAATTTTTTAATGGTAGGAAATGCTACATTTTTCGTTTTTACTCACTGAATTTGTATTTTTATTCTACTTCCCCCTCAAAATTTTAGCCCAATTATTCTTGGCTTTTATGTTGTTTAGTTGCATATCTGTAACAAAATTACATATCCTGTCATCATAAGGCTCTTACATATTTTAAACTTCTTCTGGACTGAGTTTAATAAACAAATAGGGTGCACATTTTAATAAAGTACTAACTAAACACAGTAACATTTCATTGGCCATGTATCACTTACGGAGCTGAAGAAGGCTTCTCCCTCCAACTATTTCATCTCTGTATAGATTAATATTATCTTTGTTAGAATTGTCACGGTACAGTATCACTTCTATTCTCCCTTTTCGATTTTATGTATGGAAATATTGGTGGTCTTTCACAGAGATAGATGGGAACAGAAAGAATTATGTGACAGCAGCGTAGCTGAATTCTTCCAACTCCTTCAGAACTACATGCTAAAGTAAATACTCAGACATCTTGGGTGTTCCTTCAATTTTGTTGGCAGCAAAGAATTGGGAACCACCAGCATTGCAGAAGGATTTGTATCCTGTTAAAGAGGCTCTCACTTTCCAAACACCATATTTTGATGTTTACATCTTGAGTCATGCTCTACAGTCAGACTGACTATGGGGAAAGATGTTTTCTTCGGTAAGGAGAGAAAAGGGCATTTTCTCGGGCAGATGAATCTTAGGAAAGAGTACAGTAGGAAGGGGAGGTCTGAAAATTGATCCCCTAAAACTAACTCCCTGGAAAGGTCTGGTAGATTGCTAGGGGTAAGACTGGCCCACTTTAAAAATTATTGGCCTTGGGGGCTTAAGTTTAGTTTTTATTTAACTATGTCATAAAGCATATAAATTATTAGATTATGCCGCCTTCTTAATTAATAGAGCAGCAGGTCCTCAAACGTATTCCACTGTAACTAGTCCCGTAAGATGTTTGTTGGCAAAAGGGTTCTCAGATCAAATTTGGGAAAGGGATATTCTACACCCCTCTTCACTGTGCACATTAGAATAGCCAAGTTTTACAGTAGAGAAATTAACTTTCTATAACCTAAATTTCACAAACTCAAATGATCTAACCAGCCTCCTCCATTTATATTTCCACGTAATAATGGATGTTCACCATTTCCTTCATCAATTAGAATAAAGACTATTTTACACATAGGCAATCACGGCTTGACTCCATCGATGTTCCTGCTATTTCAGGTTGTTCCTATCAATCACGATTCTCCTTGACCTGAACTGGCTGTGCTCATTACATGGCTGTTAAACCACAATCTCAGCTAGATATTTTATACTTAGGTTATGTGGCATCTGGGCCCCTCACTTTCTCTGTGTCTAAACCTAGAGAATCCTCCCACCACCAAGAACCAGATTAATGTGTTACCCTATTAAGGGGAGAGTGTAGTGCCAAAGCAAATATTCTCTAATGGTGGATTCAAGTCACTGTAGCACGGAGGAGCAGGAGCCGGTTTTAGGGGAGAGGGTTCTTCCCAGCACCATCGAGAGTATAAACCCTCTCATGTGCCTGCTCTGTCTCTGCATGAGTATGGCTCGGTATGGATTCTACGAGATAGCAGCTGAAAAGATGCTTAGCTTCTGCCTTCTGTGCTACCACTTCTTAATTTTTTTTGACACAGTAGCAGAAAATCCATTTTAAGCAGAAAGGGGATCCTGGTCTTACCTTTTGGCTTTAAAATGGAGTGAGGTGGAAGGTTTATGTCTTTTATTCATCCCTAGCTGAAAACAGGTAATGACATCAACACCTGAGCTTGTAGAGGTAATGCTGGAGCCAAAAGGGGCTTGTGGCTGGAGGTGCAATAATTAGGCTCCAGTGGCTTCCTGGCCAACAGCCAATGGGGCCCTGGCTACAGAGTCTGAAAATTCCCTCCATGCAGTGTTCAATTCAGTGCCTTTTCCATCTAACCTTTCTTGAATGTTGATTTGAATATTTGCTACCAACAGGAATGTTCTTCCCTCAGTTGCTGGCTGCCAAATTAAATAGCAACTCCAACTCAAGGAATAACTAAGTAATAAGAGCAGCCTGACCAAGGTGAGGCTGTTAGGAATACTCAGGGCTTCGTGGAAGATAAAATGCATTTCTTTTAGAAGCACATGGATAGGTTCCATGAGACCGGTAACCATGGCTTTTTTTCTTCTTTCCTTAATTTTTTTGAGACCTGGAACCCCCAGACTTTGGCACAGTGCTTGGTGTATGGAAGTACTTGATGAACTTGCGTGGAATGGAGGGATGGGGTCTTTTGATGAGACAGAGCATGGCTGCCTTTAAGGTACTCTCCAGCTAATTCGTACACGCTAAACCCAGGATAATAAGGGGTGGGCGGAGTGGATTTCTAGGACACAGTTCCATCCAAGTAAAGCCACCAAGACTGACTGCTGGTTTGTGGCTCCCCAGCAGTCACTTGTTTCCCATAGTTCCCTTTTGTCTCCTAAGTTAGTTCTCAGTTCCCTCTGACCAAGTCGTGGCTCTACGGACCACTCCCCACCCCCCGCACACTATCCTTGCCTTGAAAAAGCCTTATTAAAGCATCACACTGTACAAATCATTAAACTGCATCTCAAGATGTAGAGGAGGATCATCTTGTCCTAGGTCGGTCTGCCCCTTTGTGGGTGGCCGAATCTGAGATTTTCTGTAGTTTCCTAAGGCTTCACTCACTGCTCCAGAAAACTGGATAATCCAGAGAGCCTACCCTGTATCACGCCGTTTAAGCAGTGAGTGACCTCTTGCCTGTGGACAGCTGCAGACCCGGAACTTCCCTGTGGCTATGCAGCCAGCTCATAAGTGGACGGAGCAGGGGTGAGTGAGAAGCTGGCCGCGCCTTCAGGGGCTCTGATCAGCTCTGTAAATCAAAGAGGCCCCAAGATTTCCACCCTTGACCCCCACTGCCCCAGTCACGAAGCAAGTCTCTGACTTAATGGATGGGCTCCACCCCCAGCCCCGTGTCGTGTATGGCAGCAGGTCGGTTCAGCCTGCTGGTGGTAGTGCTTTGACCCGGGGCAGGGCTAGGGCTCCTCTCTGGGCCCTGGTAAATTCTGATGGCCTTAAGGGTGTTCAAATCGTTTCCAGAATCTAATGAATTAGTTCCTTAGAGATGGGGCTCATCTTCTGTGGAAGTCAGTTACCTGGGTCTTTAGGGGCCAGGGAAGGAATCCTGCTCACTCTACAGGTCGTGCACAGAAGCTCTAACCGATCAAGAGTTGCATTGCTTTTATTCAGTGAGGTCTGGAACACGAGAGGCCGAATGTGAGCAGGTTTTGGGGGTCCTCTATAGAGACTATAAGTTAAGAAATTGTCCAAGACGAGAAAGTTACCAGGAAATTACCCCAACTCATGCCACTTGGGTCGACTTCAGAAACGTCATCTCGCTGACAGGCTTGAGGAGAGGATGACCTCACACATGAGCATGTTCCCAGGGTCCGAAGAGAGCACACAGTCCTACATGCAAACACACGCGCACACACGACACCTTTACACATGGAGCCCGGCTTCTATGAGTAGAACTTGCTGTTGCTGACTCTCTTCTCTCTTAACCTGAAATGAAACAGATTTCACCGTCATCCATTAGTCTAGGACATGGGCCACGTGCTGAACTCTGACATTTCTCTGTCCACACATGTGCAGGATATTCGGGGCTGCAGGGTACAGGGCAGAGTTGGAAGAAGTGAGTCCCTGGCAAAGACACGTAACTTCCGTGGATCTGTTTCCTCACTGGTCGTTGTCCTGGGGTCACTGCTACTGTGTAGGCGTGGTCAAGATGAAATGAAAGTAACGTGGTAAGGAGTCTCCATGCTGTTTGCAACAGAGGTTGCTGCTGGCGTTTTCTTGACGATAGCTCTTGGTGGAGCAGGACTGCCTGGCACACTTGGCTGGCCCTCCTTACGCGTCCGTAGCACAATTCAAAGCATCTCTTGTTGCGGAGGGGGAGGGATTCTGTTTCGATTTAGGAACCACTGGACTAGCCCATGCTTGGGAAGTCTGGAAGCGTTCCTTAAACAGTAGTGGTCGTGGCTTATTTGCACTCTGACACTCAAGTGTCCCTCTCATGAGGACAGTTCGGCTTAGGGAAGGTGCAGATGCTTAAGCTCTAACTGTAAGTAATAGATGGAGCAAAGAGAAGTAGAGTCAAGGGTATCAGGACTTCTAAAGATGGAGGCTTTCCCGCAGCCCTGGCCCCAGGGCCCAACATCACAATGGCTACAGGGTCTGCGGGCGGGGGGCTGACCCACCTGCGGTTGCACTTCTCCTGGTACAGCTGCAGCTGGTTCTCGTTGACGTTGAACTCTCTGACCAGGGCATCCCGGTTGGCGCTGCGCAAGTTCTGGTGTGTGTCGTACAGAAAGAGCTGGTTGTTCAGTTCTTCTTGCCGCCTCCGCAGCTGGCGGCAGGAGGAGTAAAGCTCCTCTTCGCTCTCCTGGAGAACAGAGGTGAGAACAACCATGTGGGCACAGTGTCCTCCAAACCAGGATGTGGGGCATGGCACCTGGAGGGTGTGAGGGAAGGGAGCACAGGGCAGACCTGTCATCTGCTGGGACCTTCCCAGAAAATCTAGGGCCTCTTTTCACCAAAGATAAACTTACTCCACGGGAAGCAAGCAGTTTAGAAACTCTGGTTCTCGAGGAGGGGGAGCTTTACTGTGAAACACTGAAATAACAAATGCACTGCCCGCTGATCCTGTTTCTTAATCAAATCTCTTTTTTCGTGGGTCTGTGTCACCTTCTGGCTCTCATCCAAATGCAAAGGCTCTGTGCTTATAGTGGAACACAGCAGGTGAGGCAGAGGGCAGCCTGGATGGGAGGTAGATTAGTGGTGGCCTGGGGGCTGGAGTGAGTGGAGACAGCTAATGAGCAGGAGTTGCTTTCTGGGGTGATGAAAGTATTCCCAAACTGGTCATGATGATGGTTACACAACGCTGAATAGACTAAAAACGACTGAACTGTATGCTTTTAAGTGGGTGGAATGTACAGTATACGAATTATAGCTCAATAAACTTGTCACCCCCGCTGTGGCAAAAAGAGGCAGGGAAACATTAGGCTATACCCCCAGAGATGGGCTTGTCACTCTGGCCAGTAACGACGACTCCCCTGTCACCGCCGCCTCCAGGCGTGTGACCCAAGCCAGGCAGATGGGTAGCAGCCCTGGGCCTCTGGTCAGTGCTCTTGGTAAAAAGCAAGTTTCTTTTCTTGGGGATCAGTGGAAAGAGTGATGATTGTTTCCAGTTGCTAGCGGTCCCTTTGCTATCGCGTCGAGAAAGAGAGGGAAACAGAGCCACTGGGAGAGCACCTGGATCCAGCCATGACTGTAACAAGCCCTACTCCTAAACCCCGCAGTTGTCCGAGCCAAAATATTCCCCCCATTATGCTAAGGGGAAAAAAAAATCTTATCGGGTAAGGTGTTTGTATTTCAGCATGGGAGGAGGAGGGTGTGTTGCCTCACTGATGTTTTTAAAAGGTCTCTGTTGTGCAAAGGATGGCTACTCAGGGGGTGGGTCTAGTGGCTGTTACCACTGGTGCAGTAGGTCGAGAGACTCCAGGGCTACAAAAACGGGCATCCATATACACAAGTGGGCTGCTTTTGTCATTTATTTTTATAAAACGTGGCTTAGACCATAGCTTGGTCTGAAATTTTTTTCTCACCTTAACGACCTAATAAACCATCATGGATATCCCCGGGGTAACAGGGAGAACTCTGACTTTGGAGAGTGGGGAGAGAGGTGGGAAAGGTTATTCTAGCCAGTGGCACAGTGCCGAGGAGTAAAATGATGATTGTCTTTGCACAAGGAGTGGAGGTAAAATGGGTAGTTCTTGGTAACTGATTCAATGTACTGAGTGAGGCACTGGCAAGGGTCCATAGTGACTTCTCTTAAACGTTTATCCTTCCTCAAGGAGACCAGCTTTCCTTCCTATTAAAACTAAAGCAAAACAAAACGAAAGCCACATTGAAGTTTTCACGCTGTACTACAAATGGTCTCTTTTCACCTGCTCTCCGCCTAGAAGAAAACAACTTACGTTGCTTTCATGTATGTAATGATGAGTAGCACTGATGTATATACACTACCAATTGTAGAAGAGATAGCTAGTGGGAAGCAGCCGCATAGCACAGGGAGATCAGCTCGGTGCTTTGTGACCACCTAGAGGGGTGGGATAGGGAGGGTGGGAGGGAGGCTCAAGAGGGAGGGGATATGGGGACATATGTATGCATATGGCTGATTCACTTTATTATACAGCAGAAACTAACATTGTAAAGCAATTATATTCCAATGAGGATGTAAAAAGAAAAATACACCTTTTCCACTAATGCTTTTAAAATTGCAGGCCTTTGTCTCCTTTTCTGAATCCCAAAGCATTTACAGCTGTGATATAATTTAGTCCTATGAGATACAACATACATTCAGAAAAGTACGTAAAACATATATACAGTTTAGTGAATAACTATAAAGCAAACAGCTATGGAGACACCAGCAAGTCAAGAAACAGAGCATGGTCTACTCTGTGTACCCCTCCCAATCAAGATTCCCTCCTTCCCTCTTAGAATTTTGTGATAATTATTTCCTGGCTTTCTTTTGAGTCTGAGTTGTCACAAAAATTTAGTTTTTCTTTTCCAAGTCAATGGTTATTTCTGTTTTCTAATACATGTATCTTACCATTGCTTCTTGCATTACATTCCTTCTTGCTTACCATGGTCATTCTTTTAGCAAAGCTTATTAGTACTACATTATCTGTCTTTGCATTTCTGAAAATACCTTCATTTTGCCCTCGCTCTTGAATGGTAGCTCTTAGGATGTAGAATATCTAGACCCACAGCTGTGTATCTAAGGCATGTTGAAGGTATCCCTTAGTCTTCAGGCTGCTCTTGCTATACATGGAAGCACTGCTATCATGTGTCAGTCGTCTGTAGTTAATCTGTCTTTTCTTTTATAATTTTCTCTTTACTCTGTATTCTGCCATTTCAGTAGAATATGCCTGAATGTGGGTCTCTATACTGCTCTGTTTATAGTTGGAGGATGCTTGTCTCTTCAATGCTGGAACATTCTCAGCCATGGTTATTCCAATGTTGGAGCTTCTCATTTTACGCTTTTTTTTTTTTTTTTGCTCTTTTAGTATTTTTACCTTGTCTTGCTGTATTAAAGCAAATTCCCCAAACACAATCTTCACATTTATTAATTCTTTCCTTAACTGTACCCATTCTGTAATTTCCTACTTATTAAACTTTAAAAACTTTTTTCAGGACGTTTTGATTCGTCTTTCCAGGGATTTCTTTATTGGTCCTTTCATTCCTACCTTTTCTGATTAATATTAAGAAGGGTGGCTCTTTTTAAAATCCATGCATCCACTGGGTTCCCTTTTAAATTTTTTTTTAAATTTCAAAGTTATTTTCAGATTCACTGGAGTCAATTCTCTTGCTTTTGTGCTTGTGAGATATATTAGCATTATTTTCCTTGAGTGTTAAAATTTTAATGTGCAAGCTCATCTGGAATGGGAAGTTTCTTTCCTCCTTCAGTCTATACACCGGCATCTGGTTTTCTGAATGCTCTAAATGGGGGACTCCCAAGGGCAGGGCCAGCAGTGTTACAGTGATAGTCTGGGGCTCTAGGTTCTCAGGAACACTACTAACCCTGTTTGTGTCCTGGCTGCAGGGCTGTATCCATTTTTATCCCATCCCCTCAAGCAAGCAGCTGACCGCTGGCCTAAGTCCTGGGCACCTGCCAAATCTCTTTTTATGAAGGGTGTTTCAGAAGAGTGAAGCCCACTGGCCCCAGGCCATCTATCTGTGTACAGCCTATGCACAGTCCCATTTGTATTAGCACCCACAAATGAAATACATAAATTATGTATCCAAACACAAGGAGTAATAAGAAGAACAAAAGGCTAAGGAAAGACTGAATCAGTGAAGATAAATTTAGAAATGGCTGAACTGGTAAACCCAAATACAAAATAAATGCAAGAGCGAGGTTGTTTTATGGGAAAAATACAGAGTCAATGAAGTAGATAATCTGTTATCTATACTAATCTAGGAAGGTATGGAAGGCTTGATTTGTGACCCAGGATATGATCTATCCTGGAGAATGTTCCATGAGCACTTGAGAAGAAAGTGTATTCTGTTGTCTTTGGATGGAATGTCCTATAAATATCAGTTAAGTCCATCTTGTTTAATGTATCATTTAAAGCTTGTATTTCCTTATTTATTTTCATCTTGGATGATCTGTCCATTGGTGATAGTGGGGTGTTAAAGTTCCCCACTATGATTGTGTTACTGTCAGTTTCTCCTTTTATGGCTGTTAGCATTTGCCTTATGTATTGAGGTGATTCTATGTTGGATGCATAAATATTTCCAATTGTTATATCTTCTTCTTGGATTGATCCCATGATCATTATGTAGTGTCCTTCTTTGTCTCTTGTAATAGTCTTTATTTTAAAGTCTATTTTGTCTGATATGAGAATTGCTACTCCAGCTTTCTTTTGATTTCCATTTGCATGGAGTATCTTTTTCCATCCCCTCACTTTCAGTCTGTATGTGTCCCTAGGTCTGAAGTGGGTCTCCTGTAGACAGCACATATACGGGTCCTGTTTTTGTATCCATTCAGCCAGTCTGTGTCTTTTGGTGGGAGCATTTAATCCATTTACATTTAAGGTAGTTACCAATATGTATGTTCCTATTACCATTTTCCTAATTGAATTGATTTGCATTTGTTATTAGAGGTCTTTTCCTTCTCTTGTGTTTCCTGCCTAGAGAAGTTCTTTAGCATTTGTTGTAAAGCTGGTTTGGTGGTGCTGAATTCTCTTAGCTTTGGCTTGTCTGTAAAGGTTTTAATTTCTCCGTCGAATCTGAATGAGATCCTTGCTGGGTAATCTTGGTTGTAGGTTTTTCCCTTTCATCACTTTAATATATCCTGCCACTCCCTTCTGGCTTGCAGAGTTTCTGCTGAAAGATGAGCTGTTAACCTTATGGGGATTCCCTTGTATGTTGTTTTTCCCTTGCTGCTTTTAATATTTTTTCTTTGTATTTTATTTGATAGTTTGATTAGTATGTGTCTTGGTGTGTTTCTCCTTGGATTTATCCTGTATGGGCCTCTGTGCTTCCTGGACTTGATTATTTCCTTTCCCGTATTAGGGAAGTTTTCAACTATAATCTTGTCAAATATTTTCTCAGACCCTTGCTTTTTCACTTCTTCTTCTGGGACCCCTATAATTCGAATGTTGCTGCAATTAATGTTGTCCCAGAGGTCTCTGAGACTGTCCTCAATTCTTTTCATACTTTTTTCTTTATTCTGCTCTGTGGTAGTTATTTGCACTATTTTATCTTCCAGGTCACTTATCCGTTCTTCTGCCTCAGTTATTCTGCTATTGATCCCTTCTAGAGAATTTTAAATTTCATTTATTGTGTTGTTCATCATTGTTTGCTCTTTAGTTCTTCTAGGTCCTTGTTAAACGTTTCTTGTATTTTCAGCATTCTGTATCCAAGATTTTGGATCATCTTTACTTTTATTACTCTGAATTCTTTTTCAGGTAGACTGCCTATTTCCTCTTCATTTGTTTGTTCTGGTGGATCTTGTCTTTCTGGTGGGCAGGACCATGTCCGGTAGTGTGTTTTGGGGTGTCTGTGACCTTATTATGATTTTAGGCCGCCTCTCTGCTAATGGGTGGGATTGTGTTCTTCTCTTGCTAGTTGTTTGGCATAGGGTGTCCAGCACTGTAGCTTGCTGGTCGTTGAGTGGACTAATGTGGCTCTGTTTATGTACTGAATTTTTTAACTCAAAAGATAATTTTTTTTTTGGTTTCAAATTCCAGAAGGTCTTTTTTAGAGCTTTAATGTACCTCCAAAATAAATCACTGATGTGTTAGGGTTCTCATAAGATGCTTCCGGCAGCTCTAGTTCAACTGCCAGGCACCTGTACCGGGTATTCACCTGGTCTTTCCTAGTCGCTACGTGCCTGGTTTTCCACTGCATGCTCACAGCTCTGTATGTGCAGCAGTCCCACCAAGGCACTGGGACACGGTGGAGGCACCTGGTTTCTGCTGTTTGTTTGGGAGCAGCACTGGTCCAGCTCTGGCTGTTGAGGCACGAGGAGGGCCTTTCTCTCTGTCTCCAGGTCTCCCGACTGTAAAGAAGTCTTTCCCAATGTCCAACGCCAGGCCCAGCTCAGCTCCCGAGTGCAGCACCCCCTACTCATCCTCCGGGAGTTCAGTGTGCCCCGCAGCCCTTCTCCAGAGGGATATGTGTGAATCCACACGTCAGCTCCGGCTGAGCCTTGCTGGGAACCACAGACTGTGGTCTTTCCAACTAGGCCACTCTACCCCTTGTACCTTAGTTCCCACCCAGCATGAAGGTGAGCGCTGACGACCCCGGGATCTGTACTCAGAGATCCTGGGGCTGCCAGTTTTCTCAAACGTACCCTCCGGATACTGCCAGCTTGCCCGGCGATAATAATTAGGGTGACTATTCGAGCTTCCGTATTTCTCCTGCTCCATTCTTCTGAATCTCACAAGTCTAGATCATTTGAGTGAAGGAGGCCATTTTCAATTAAGGGCAGGATTGCATATAATACATCAACTTAAAAGAACCTGTTTACTTCCAGAGCACAATTCGACATGTATCCAAAAATATATGGTCTTTTACTTTCCTCTTTGACCTATCATTCCATTGCGAAGTAGCTAGCCTCAGGAAGTAATTTTTAATCAATGTTCTATGAAGACCTTCATTATTATAAAGTAAAAAGGTGCAAACCACCTAACTGTCCGTCAGTGGGAGAAAGGCTAAGTGAATTAGGGACCTCCACCTGATGAAACAGGCATTAATGGCTTTGAAAATGGTAAGAATATGGAAAATGCTTAGCATCATCTGTGAAGTGAATAAAGGGCACATATTCATATTATATGAATCCAACTATGAAAATATCATACGCAAAAAATTATCAGGCAAAGGAAAGATATCAAAATGCTAGCAGTAATTATGTACAGGTGGTTTATGGGATTTTTTCAACCTCCCCCTTCCTTCGTTTTCCTACTTCTCAAATTAAGTATCATAGGTAATAAAATGGTGTTAAAAAGACCCTCTGTAAACCATATATACAGCTAACAGAGTAACAGAATTGATAAGTGATTGTGACATTTAAATGACTTCTTCAGAAAGGGCTCAACGTGCTTACTGACAGCTTTCTGGGGGCTTTAAACTCTTATCGCAGCCAGTGTTTTACGAGTAAACTCCATCTCAGCTCGCACTGGATCAATTCTTTGCTCAGACAAGGCTTTCTGGAAGCTGTTCACCAGAGAGTGTGCCTGGCGTCACAGAGGATACATGATAAATAAAACGCGGTTTGACCTTGGGCACCCAGGTGTCCCGAACACACACCTCTCATCACAGTGTGGGGCACACAGGCCAGACGGTGCCTGTGAATGGCTTACAACCAGGTGACAGATGTGGAATTAAATAAAAGCTCGGGAAGCAGTAGCAAAGATGAAACCTGCACGTACTCGGACAACTCTTCCCCTGGGAACCCCACACAAAGCCCCCTCTTCCCCCCAACCTCTCAGTGGCCTCCCCAGCAGAAGCTTCCCTCATTAAGGAAGTCAAAGCTGGATAAATACATTTTCTTTTAAATACACTAACTGCATGTGCCGCCGGTGCTACCTAGTCATTTAAAGTCTTTATAATGCTTCCAGGTTGTTTAACGACAGCTTTGTAGAGCAGTGTGTAGACGAATGCTCAACGAGGACTACCAGGAAAGGGAGGAACGTATATAAAACTTTCATGTCGGGTTTCCCTGGTGGCGCAGTGGTTGAGAGTCCGCCTGCCGATGCAGGGGACGCGGGTTCGTGCCCCGGTCCGGGAGGATCCCACATGCCGCGGAGCGGCTGGGCCCGTGAGCCATGGCCGCTGAGCCTGCGCGTCCGGAGCCTGTGCTCCGCAACGGGAGAGGCCACAACAGTGAGAGGCCCACGTACAGCAAAAAAAAAAACAAAAAAACTTTCATGTCGAGCATTTCTATCACTTCGAATCATGAAAGATGTAAGGCTCAAGTGAAAACTGATCTTCGTATAAACATTACATTTACTTTGACAGAGTCCAAAGTGCTAACATTTAAAGTGTGTTTCAAAATGGAAAACCTTCATTATCCGTCCCCTTATCTTTTTCAGACAGTTTCATCATCACGAGCTTATTTTATACCAACAAACTGTCACTGAGGTTCTTTGGCCCCACCTACTGTGCCTGGTATTTTTGCATCCTCTTCCACCTTGATGCTTCTAAAATGCTTTTGAAACTATCAAGGTTATCAAAACTGAACGGAAGGCAAACAGCTATGCAGAAAACCTAACGTTAGGCTTTTAACTGCATGGGCGATGACTATGGCTGTTCAAAGGCATCCCCCTCCTTGCCTTCTCTCTTCCCCACTGGATGGTGCTCAGCTCTACAGGCACATCTGGGAGATACTGCAGGTTGGGTTCCAGACCATCCCAATAAAGTGAATAGTGCAATAAAGCGAGTCACACACATGTTTTGGTTTCCTGGTGCATGTAAGAGTCACGTTTCCACTGTACTATATTAACTATGTCTAAAAAACAATGTACCTACCTTAACTAAAAATATTTTATTGCTAAAAAATGCTAACTAACTGTCATCTGAACAAGTCATGGTAATAACAGCCAAGATCACTGATCAGCATAACAAATACAGTAATAATGAAAGAGTTTGAAATATGCAAATTACCAAAACGTGAGACGGAGACATGAAGAGAGCAAATGCTGTTGGAAAAACGGAGCCAACAGACTTGCTGGTCACAGGGTTGCCATAACCCTTTAATTCGTTTTAAAAAACGCAGTATCTGCAAAGCGCAATAAAACAAGGTACGCAACACTGACCAAGCCCACATCAGCCCTCCGGGTTTTCCAGGTTCTCCCAAGAGAACTGGGGCGAGCACAGATTCACCCAGCCCATGCTGAGTGTTGTGGTTAGGGGAGTGGAAAGACCTTGGGAGACTGTACTGGCCACATATGGGGCCTAGTGGGGTTCATTCTATAGGAGAGGCCATCACAGAGACTCGGAAGCTCTAGAATCACAATACATACCCTCAAACCCAAGACCGGAACTACCCGCTCCTCGGTGCTGCGTTCTTAACCTTGGTCCTCACCCACCTTATCTCATCCTCTCTCATAATTCAAGGAGGCCAAGCCCTTTCCATCAAGCCTACCCAAACTGGTTAACCAAAGGAGAGAATAAGTGTCTTCAAGGCTGCTGCAAACCGAAAGAACAAGAAGGCAGGCTCCACCAACAGCACACAGAACCACAAAAGGAGTGCCGCTCGCTGTGGGAACTTGAGGTCCATGAATTCCCTTCCCCAGGACAAGCCATGACAAAGCTTTGCTGGATGCTTGCAGACCTTCGGAAGGTGAGGTAAACCAACAGGTGAGGTAAAGCACGCAGGGAAGATGCGTTTACCTAGAAGAGCACTGTCTTGCCTGGCTCTGGCTAAAATGAAACCAAAGAGCTTCCAAAGAGCTTCTCCCTTTCCAACTACACAACCTCTTCACAGAATCATATAGCATCCTGCCAGAAGAAAAGCCGCTGGAAGGAAAACCCTAGGACCTCGGAGGAAATCTGTAGCTAAAAGGAATCCTTCTTTTATGATGTGGCATGTTTGGCTAGATAATTCTCCATGTGTTCCAAGTCCCTCAGCCATACTCATTGGTCGTCTCCACCCCACCAGCAGACATACATAGCTCAGGGCACCCCAGCTGGAGGGTCTCCACCCACCAGGACTGGCCGCATCTCACAGAAAACCAGGAGGGAAGCCAGCTCCATGTCTTCACTGTAGCCGTTCTTCAGAGGAACAGATCTAAATCCTGCAGAGTGGAAAAACAACACCAAGGCAGGCAGTTAATGTCACACCTTTGCTTTCTTGGAGTACCCAGGGATCACATACCCAGTACAAGGAGCAGAGGAGTCAGTGCCCCATGCTGGGGGCTGACTTCCTTCCTGGATGCCACAGGTCCCACCCTGATGGCTGGGGAGGGAGGCTGCAGAACACAGCCTTGACTGACAGGTCCATCCGGAGAAGTGAAGTTAAAAATACCTGTCATCTAGAAATGAAAATGACTCACTCAGAGCGAATTAAAACCCACAGAACATTGCACATTGAATTCAGAGCGACTACAGCTGTAGTTTCAATTCCTTAAATGCTCCTGATGAGGCCAAAGACTCAAAGGAGTAATGAATCCCCACATTGTTTCTGCACTTAGCCCTTTACAAAGCTTAGGACGAGGGAGCGTTTTCTCTTTAAAGATTTCCAAGGGGAAGAAATCTTCCTGTCCCCTGGCAGTTCACAGCAGCATTGATCATTCTCCTCTAAAAGCCATTCCCAATTTACAATTAGGACCTGTGTCTGACGGTCTTTTAAATGTTTCTTTTTATTTAGGAGAGGGTTGAGGTGGGGCTGAATTCCCCCCACCCCTCCCCATTAAGTAATGTTTAAGGCAACACCTCTCAAGGTTGGTTGGTTTGCTTGTTTTGCTGAAGTAGTATAACTGAATACACAGTAGAAATTAAAGTCTCGCTTCCACACACTCATAACCCCTTATTCCAGAAGGAACCACTGTTAACAGTATCTTTCCAAAATAGCCTATGCATGTTTGTTTCCCTTAAAATCGCAAAGGATAGTACGCTGCCCAGCAATTCTGTACCTTACAGTTTCCATTGACCACTGTATCTTAAGGATTTACTATATAGCCCTAGTATCACTTTGAAAGTTTTTAAATTGAAATATAGTTGACGTACAATATTATGTTAGTTTCAGGTGTATTACATAGTGATTTGATATTTGCATACATTATGAAATGATCACCACAGTAATTCTAGTAACCATCTGTGCCCAAAGTTAGTACAATATTACTGGCCATATTCCTTATGCTTTTATATTATATCCCAGTAGCTTCTTTGTAAGGAGAGATTTGTACCTTGAAAGCTTCTTATTTGCACTGTATCTACTGATTGTCTGGGACAAGCAACGCTCAAAGGAGGGCATGTGGTCTAGTTTCTCTGTGCCTTCCACCACTCAGGTTTTGGCTTGTTTGATGACTATTCTTATTTCTCTTAGAGAACCTGTTTTTAGTCTGTCAGTTGATTTATCACCTTTAAATAATATCTATTGAATCCCTCACTTTGCACTGCTAATGATGAGGAAATTGGCATGCTTACGTAACCCTATAGCTTCTCTCCCTTTTCCTCCCCTAATCTGGGTAAGCTGTATTATTATTTCTCCATCAACATGGTGTGTAATATTTGTGTTCCATTTTGTAACCATAATTCTCCCACAAAGGGAGGCTTAGTTCTGTAAAAGAACGTGACAAGGAACACTTGTATACTCACAACCTAAATCTTACCATTAACCTTTCACTATACTTATGTTTATCCACCCACCAATCTATCACGTGTGATATTTACTTCATATTTCAAAGAAAGATGAAGGCCTCTGTACACTTCTCCTTACGTCAGCATGAATCTCATTAACAAGAAGTCAATATTTGTTCAGTGTCCCTTTTGTGATATAAAATTTACAATGAAATGCACAAATTTTTAAAAATGTCCAATGCTCACCACCTTCTTACTGAACTGAACTTTTCCATCAATATTTTGGCTGGCTAAATTTGTCTTTTGTATTCTTGAATACGAGCTCATGGGACATATACTCCCTGGACTGTGCATGGGTGAACACATCCATCCTGTGATTTTATACTTGAGTGACAGTGTGAGTGGGTATAAAACTCCCAGGTCACACTCTTTTCCCAACACTGCTCTCCTTGAATTTTGCTGTAGAGAAGTTTTCTGCCTATTTTCCCCTTAGAGGTGTTGGGAATTATGGTGATGTGGATCACCTGTGGGTCTTATTAAACTGCAGATCCTGACTCCAGAGGTCTGGGATGGGGCCGAGATTCTGCATCTCTACAGAGCTGATCTGTGAACAGTGCGGAAGCAGTCAGTCTAGGTACTGATTGATGTTAGAACGTGCTGAACTGCTGTGCGCTGTGGCGTTCTGGGGGGCAGCCCGTGCACCCCAAGCAAAGTGGTGCGGCCCAGCGCGTGCCTCCAAAGTTGGAGAGGTGAGCTCTGTCCCTCCTTCGGCTGGACGTCTCCAGTTCCACATACCTCCTGTCACTGCTCAAGCCTCATTTTTAGGAGCAGCCCTTCACATAGATTGGGAGTAGGGCTGAACGGTGTTTGCCAATTTCACTAAAAATAGTTTGGTTCCGTTTTTCTTCTTACTGGTTTTGGTTACATCACAGAGGAAAGGGAAACAGAGACGTCTTTGGACGTAGCATCAGTATTTTTGGCTTATTAGGAGTAGGGGAGGCCCTGAGGGTGGCCTGTGGAGTAGGGAAGAACATGGGGTTTGAATCCCAGCTCTGGTCGGAAAGGTGCGTGACCTTGACCTAGTTAATTAACATCTCTAGGCCCAAAGTGCTTATATTTAAAGAGCGGAGATGATAAAACCCCTTTCACAGGCCTGCTGTGAGGATTAAAAGAGAAAGAGTTTAAGGCAGCAAGCACAATAAAGGCTGCTTCCTTCTTTCCCGAGCTCCAGCTGGCTTAAAAGCTTAAGTGCGTCTCTAATGACAACGGGCAGAGTCTGTTTTCGAGTTCGAAATGCACAAAGCCTTATGCACAAAGGTATTGTTATTCGGTGTCACGCCTTCCATGAATATGGATGTACGAGGCAGTACTAGCAGCGGGACACAGAGAGAAGGTCTTACTGGGAGCATCTCACAGCTGGGGGAAGGGTCACGTTTTTTATCATCCTCGAGATGTTGTTTTTTAAATCTCTCCAAGCTAAGCCGTAGCATTTTCTAGATGATTCAGCAGGACACTGTTAGGTGGCTGGTCAAGAGGGTTCCTCGGCTGACCTCTCTCTAAGCCTTGGGAGGGGCTACGGTTCACATCCCTCCTCAGGGACCCCGTAAGGAGGGGGAAACAGCAGAGCCACTGCTCTGTGCAGGATGAGTCCAGGGGAGGTGGGTTAGGAAGGGGTGGGCACAGTTACCACAGAAAGAAATATGTCCTAAGCCTTACTTATTGGGCTAATGTAAAAGAGGCAAATTGCAGAGTAAAGTCCTGCGGCTAAGTTGCTGGGTTTAGTTTCCAGTGGGGGCAAGTTAACCAAGGGGGCTGGCAAACGTCAGGCCTCTTGGACCTTCCAACCGAGTGTTCACTGCTGTCATTAAATCAGGAAGATGGTACTTCTTCTCAAGTTCCTGTTTCATCTACTCATTCGCTTAGGACTGTGTTTCCTCGATAGGACGGGCAGCCTAGGTCTCACCCGGTTTTCTGCGAGTGCCCTCTGAGGAGCTGGCCACACATGAAGATTCCTGGGCCCACCCAGCCTGGCTGAACGGGAACACCCTGGGATGGGCCTGCATTTTCTAACTGGAGCACCCCACACACAGGTCTAGTTGTAGAAATGATTAGGTGTGTATGATATAAATGTAGGGACTATCTGGTATGTTCCAAGTTTAGAAAAAATTAAAAAAAAAATAGGAAACAGGACCCAAGGTTTCCAAACAACATCAAGAGAAAAGACTATCTTTGTATACAGATCACTGAAATGACAGTGATCTCTGGCTCTCGAAAAATGACCCTTGGAAAATAGGGGAACAGTGAGTGACCTCATGAGGAATTTAGAAGGATCTATGACTGGGGTCTCTCAGAAATACAGGGCCCTTCTCAAAGCATGAAGGGGTTTCGTGTGGGAAAGGAATCACAAGAAGAAGAAGTGAGTCAACCATCCCAACCTCACAGAAGAGGAAGGTGGTGCTCCGACAGCCCAGGTGACTTGCCCAGGGTGACGTAGGGAAAAGCAGGCCTAAGACTGTAGTTCCGGGTCTCTTCCTTCCCCGGGAGCAGCTTACCAGCCCCTGAACCTGCCTGAGGAGAGGCCAACAGCTTCTAACCTTCCAAAATGAAACCAAACTACAGTGCCAGGTGGACCGTCAACTAATAATCCAGTTTTGGATGCAGAAGCCCCACTGTGACCAGCCCAGCATCTCATCCTGCCACTTGCCGCGGTCCCTGTCCCAGCTCACGGGAACTCCCACGAGATCAGCTGTCCAACCTACCCATGATTTAATAGAAGCCAGGAAAAAGGCTTTTTCATTCTTTTCAAAGCCAGCAGCCCAGACCCAAAAGGATGCCAATCCAAGCCAAACATTATCATTAAAACGGGTCTCACCTGATTTGATTCCTTTAATGGGGAAAGTGGCATGTGCGAGAAAGTTGGGGTCGCTGAACATATCTTCCTCGTAAACCACAAAGCGTAGAAACGCGAGGTTTGGGTCATAAATTTCAAACGTCACCTTCTCCTGTGTTGGAGCCCAAACAGGGCTTAGGCCGTTGTCATCTGGAAGGAAATCCAAGCTCACTTAGAGGCCCCATTCGTCCTGCCCCCTCTTGGTTACACCATCTCTACATCCATTGGCTTTGAATCTCCGTAGCAACGGTGTAAATACACATCTAGGCCAGGAGCTAAGAAATAATTTTTTTCCATTGCCATCACAGGCCTGGCCCTCAGTAAGCAGGGGGGAGGCGACCACCGCCCCTTATAGATCTCCCACCTCAACCCCCTGGGATTGGGGGGTGGACAACAGTGCAGGAACAGGTAGGTTTGGACAAGAGAAAAGGAGACATGGGAGCCACATCCCTCGTCTGATGGGGGAGGCGGGTTAGGTGCTCTGAAGAGATAGTGGGATTTGGAGTTGCCAGGGGAGAACCAGCCTCAGGGAGTAAGGTAAATAGTTAACTTTCACCCTCCACAAAGGCCAGTTTCATTGGTCAGCACGTGAGCTGTTCATCGGGCTACCTTCTACCAGGGGCAGTGGTCCCAAGCCTTAAAAGGCCCACAGTTCAGGTTTTTCCAGGCCTCAGATGGCAGAACAAGCATTCTCTGGGCTTCCCTGGCCTCTGCGGGTTAAGATCACCCAGGTTGGGCTGCAGCCTTTTGGGTCCGGTCAGCCACATCCTCTCTTAGCCCTGGACTCAGTAGGCAAGCAGGTGAGGGCTGATGCACAGGTGAGAGGGAGCTGGAGCCCTGCCGGGGCCTCCCAACGTGAGTTACAGGCTGAGAAACACAGCTGTGGGTCCATGTCCAACTCTTTCATCACGTGCCCTTTGTTCCCCCCGCCCCCCGAGCTCCCCATAGCAGGCAAGGGGGATGAAGGGAAAGACCTGGACACCAGTGCGTTACCGCATCCCCGATGACTAGCATCCCCAACCTGTGATTCAACTTGCCTGAAGTTTAATTGAAGAAAGGACCCAGCAACTTACTCACAACTGTTGTTTTGAACTTGTTGTTGTCATATTCGGCTCCGCATATTTCCACCTCCACAAAGGGACATGCAATACTTCGTCCAGGTTTGGGAAGATGACGAGCCCCCAGCACCTAGGACACCAAACGCAAGGATTAGAACTCTCCCGGCTCCATCCTGGGCAGAGCCAACAAGTTCCACGTGGGTGGGTTCTCATTTCTTCACTGGTGAAGTACTAGACCCTCCTACAGTGGACACCCCTACTGCTTCCCTTTTGTGGATGAGGAAATAGGGGTGGAGAGTCAGGGAGGATTCCCACAGCTGTTAAGGATGAGCTGGGATGGCAGCCCCAGTGCCAAGAGACTCAACAGGTGGACCTCACCTGTGCACAGAAATGCATATGCCCAGGCCAGCACCTACAGAGATGGAGTTCAGTCACTCAATTTCTCAGCCCCTCCCAGGAAACGATGGGGGAGAATGTGGAATCCTTTTTGTTAACAGGCCTTTCTTTTTAATTTTTAAGAACTTTGGTTATTTATATATGCTTCAGTTTTTCTTCCTTAATCTTATGAGAAATGCAGTTCATTTCCCTACCTTGCATCATTTCCCAAACGGGAGAAAACAAAAACTCTAACAAAGAGACAACACCTTCTCTGAAAGTTGGACCAGTTTAGAAAAGCTTTCACCCCTCAAAGTGGCCACGATGGGGACAAGCTCTCTCCTCCACAAAGACCAGAGAGCCACTTCTCACATGTTTGATTCCCCTTTTTTTCTGACCAGATGCTGACCTCACAGGGACCCTGGTGAACCCAGCCAGAGACAGATTCATAGCTCGCCCCCGCAAACAAGGGGAGGTGACCAAGCTGGACCTGGGAAGGTGCCCTTCCCTCCCCTCTTCCCCTGCAATGACCGTGGCAGGCACTGCAATTAAGATCCTGACCCGTGTCTGGGTGTTGACGGTTTAAACCAGGTGACCGGTGTCGTTAGGCAGCGGGCTGGGCCATCCCCACGCTGCACAGCCCCGGCCCCATGCGCGCGGAAGGAGGGCTGGGCCTTACCTTGACCGTCAGAGTCATCAGGATCTTCCTCTGGGACTCGGGCGGCATGGGGTCGTACTTCTCCGCCCTCATGCTCTCGGGCTGCAGGACGTAGCCAGTCCGCCCATTGAGGGAAAACAGGGCGTGGTTCATCTGCAGGTACTTATCTGGAGAGGAAAGATAACTGCTGATGAAAGTGAGGCAAGAAAAGGGGCCCCAAGGTGCTGGGTAGGGGATGATTTATACCTTTTTCCGAAAATAATTTGAGGCAGCTGTTAAAATAGGTATCAGACTCAAATATATGGGTTTAAAAAAATCCATTAAAAACCAATGTTACGGGAAGAAAATGTGGGATTAAAAAAATCTCAGACTGGGGACACCTTTCCAAGTAAGATACAAAATCCACAATGTATTCAAAGCTAAAAATTGCCACAAAGAACAAAATTTCCATAAGAGTTGATGTGCTGTAGAAAAATCAATTTAACTCAACTGACAGGTAAATATCTATATAAATTTAACCTGTTAAGAAATCTGGTAACTGTGTGCTGTGAATACCTAAACCCCCTTAGAAAAACTGGGTAAGAAGCATGAATGAAGTCTGCGGAAAAGGAAACACAAATGCTTCTTAAGTACATGTTACTCATAAAAAGAGAAGTTACCAGTAAGGGAAGCTGTGACTACAGTGTAACATCAGTTTTCACCTATCGAAGACTGAAAAGTTTTGCTAAAACTAAGTTGGTCAGCTTTTGCCAAAAAGGGGGTAAACGTCTCGCCCGCTCGCACTCCTGCCTGCAGTCCCCACGGAGAGCAGGGTGGCTAAGTGTCTTCGCTCAGACCCTCCTGGATACAGGGGTGC
The DNA here is from genome assembly GCF_949774975.1 of Lagenorhynchus albirostris. Lineage (NCBI taxonomy): Eukaryota > Metazoa > Chordata > Mammalia > Artiodactyla > Delphinidae > Lagenorhynchus > Lagenorhynchus albirostris. Next base: position 54,033,249 of record NC_083113.1, on the reverse strand, counting down.
AGTGGTTTTCCTCAGGGCCAAGTTGATCAAAGCTGTTTGACCCAGCCTGCACTTCTGGGAATTCTGCCCCACAGACGTGCTCCCATATCTAAAGTGATGCTCACGTAAGGTCACAGGGGGCAGTGCCATCTGTAGTAGCAAATGAAGGGAAATAACCTAAACGGGCCTCAGCCGGGGATCAGGTGAAGACCTTACGGTTCTGCTCAGTGGAATCCTACGCAGGCACAGAAATACAAAGGAGACGACTGATCAACAGGTCCTCCAAAGGGGCTTAAATACCCACCAAAGTGCAAAGCAGCGTGATTAATGCCACCCTTTGCCTAAAGAAGTTGGGCGTGTTGGCCTTTCCCAGCATATGATTATCTCCAGAAGACAGCCTGGGCAGCAAGCCCTCAGAGAAGGATGGGCCCGGAGAGGGGACCGGAAGATAGCCACTGAACACCTGAATCCATTTGCCTGAAGCTCAATTCCTAGACTTTTAAATTATGTGTGTGGATGCATTTCCTTTCTCTCTTAAACCGGACTGACTTCGCGTCTGTCACTTGCCATCACGGAGCCCGTCACACGAGCACCTGGCATGCCCGGGGGTCCCCGTCATCACTCTGTTCAAGGGGATGGGCCTCGCGCTAGCATGCTGGCTGAACTGACAATTCCTAAGACAAACTACGTGCTCTGGCCACCACATCACACCGGTGGCCCCAGCAGACGGTGCCTGGAATAATGCTCCGTTGTCTCAGATTTATTGGCCACAATCAGCCCCCTTTTACCTGGTGTCTGGAAATTGAGTGCCACCATCTGGGAGCCACACAGCCAGAGGCGGAAGGGGTCGTAGTTGGAGGAGTCCACCCGCTGTCCCTTGGGGTAAATGCGGGTCAGGCCCTTTTGATTGTATTTCAAGAGATCGTTGGGTTTCTGTCTGACGATGCTGTCAGCCTTTGTCTCCACGAAGGAGCGGATTTCTCGGAAGTCGGGGTTTTCTGCACAAAGAGAGGGAGTCGCGTTTATTCTGTGTCTCGCACATTTTCTTAACGCCTAATGTACTGGCGGGATGTGCAGGTCGTGAAATGAAACCAGGAATCTCTCCCGGATGAGACATTCAAGTGGTTATGACGATACTGCCATAATTGGTTCTGCTGTGGGCTTTCCCCTCCGGGGCCGGCGGGGGGGTGGGGGGCGCTCCCAGATATTAAGAGGGAGCCCAGTGTTCCCACAGCCTTTTAGTCTAGCATTATTGTAATTTACTTTTTGTTTAGAACTACCAGCAGCCTTGTACAAGAAACCACAAAAGCGGTACAGTTACAGAAAGGGGTGGGGGAAATGGGATCCGCAGGGAGGAGGAGATCTGAGGAGTGGAAGGTGCGGACGTTGGATCTGTTCCTCATCAAAGGTGTTGCAGGCACAAGATGAGTGAACCCAGCATCTTGGTGGAGGGAGAATCGAATGCCAGCAGGAAGGGATGTGACAGAAGAGGGGATGCCTGCGTGGGTGAGGGGACAATGAATGGGAGGAGACTTGTGGGAAAACGCGAACAATTCTTTGCTTGGATGAAGCTCTGCTGCTTCACATCCAGCTGTGGTAGGACAGCTCTTAACACGCTGAGCGTGGCCGCGTCTGGTTCAGAGCTATGACGTCTTTCCCTGCGTGTGGAGGTGCCCAGGGACCAGCCTCCCAGTGACCATTAACGCTGAGGTTTAGTACTGCTTCTCTGGTCCTCTGCCTTGGAATTACAGATTCTGGAGATCAGAGACAGGAGTTGCTCAAAAGGAGGAAGAAAATATGAACAGGACCATTATTAGATAAAAGAACTTGCTACTTTGGAGGATTTGGTAGGAGATCCATTTTTGCATCCTTCTGCAGCAGGCCAAATAATGGCCCCCAGGGATATCTAGGTCCTGGTCTCTGAAACCTGTGACTGTGTTCCTTATATAGGAAAGGGACTTTGCAGATTGATTAAATTGAAGGGCTTGAAAGGGGGAGATTATCTGGCCCTAAATGAAACCACAAAGTCCTTGTAACTGAGAGGTAGAGGGGGATTTGACTACGTAGAAGAGAAGGCAATATGACCACAAAGGTAGAGACTGGAGTGACATGGCCACAAGCCAAGGAATGCCAGCAACCATCAGAGGTACAAGAGGCAAGGAACAGATCCTCCTCTGGAGGGAGTGGGGCCCTGCTGACACCTTGATTTCAGCTCAGTGATACTGATTTTAGACCTCGGCCTCCACGACGGTGAGAGAATAAATACGTGTTGTTTCAGCCACCAAGTTCTTAGTAACTTGTTACAGCAGCAGAAAAACTAATCCACCCTTTAAGAGGGTTTGCCTTCTGAACATACCAGAAGGGCCTGTTTCACCAGCATCCTCGCCCTGAGGACAAACTCAAGGGGAGGTTCCCACTTAGCACAGTTAAGACGAGTAGGAACGCTTTTCACAACGCCAGACTCAAATGGAATCAAGAGTTTCCCCCGAGGCTGGGGGGCAGAGTGATGGGAGACGGTACCTAGGTTGTCCTTGGTCTTGCTGGTTGGTTTGCAGTAGACGACCAGGTCCGAGAGCTCGATGGCGATGGACTGGTTCTTCTCCCAGTACTTCATGTTGTTCTCCTGTGTGGAGCCAATCTCGAGTTTCAGCCCTCAAGCCGGCACCTGCGAAATCCCATCCTCCCAGCACCTGGCAGGCGTCTTCCTCCTCTGGGTCCCCTCTTCTCTTTGGCCCTCACACATGCTCACATCTTAAATGTGGTGGAAAGTTCTCCTCTCCCCTGCCCGTCCTCTTACTTTGGAAATTCTCCACCAAGCTGTCTCCACCCAGGATCGCTGTCTAGCTCAGTCTCTGACCACAACTCTCGAGAATACAGGGGAACGAGGGCTCTTCTTTGTCACCACCCCTCTCTCAACCCTCTGCTCTCGGCGCGCTGCCCTATCCCTCCTCCCGAAACCACGCTGTGACAGTTCGTCAGATTCTAGTTCTCAAGCCCAGGACCGCTCTAGGCCATGGCCTCCCTGTGCTCACTCGCTGTCCCCTGCACCCCACCTCCTGCAACGTGCACCTCTCTGTGCAGACGACTCTCCACGGCCCGGGCCACACACCAAGGACGTGCGAGCCACTCGCCCTCGGAGGACCCACGGTCAAATCCATCTCCAGGTAAGGATGGGCTCTCACTCCACTCCAAACCAGACAACCCTCTCTGGCCTCACCAACTTCTGACCCATCCCCCATTGGCCAAGCAGGGGAACCCTAGAGAGAATATCGTTCACAGATGATAACATTCACCATCCGGGAGGTTGCTTAGCTTCAGGCAGTGCACACTAAGTGCTCGATGGATACGATACCTAAGCCCACACGTCCCTGAGAGGTACAGTTTATCTCCACTCTTCCACGACATTACAGCACACACAGAGGTTGAGTAGCTTACCCCGGGCTCCACAGCAGGCCGAGACCAGATGCTTAAGCAAGCGGCCTCACCTGTGTTACCCCTCTGCTTCGCGCCCTCTCCACCCTCAGCCACCAGGTACGGGAGGAGGCCTGTCTGAAAGGCCGCCAGGTTCACATCCCAGGTCCCTCTGAAGCACAGCGACGACGTCCTGGCCCCTCATCCTGCCGCCCCCATCCTCCTCCCTCCTCTGCAGGTCCGTCGGATTCTGGACGCCACCCAGATCACTCCTTCCCCAGGACGCCTTCCTGGGTAACTCCATCCAGGCCTGGGAAAGAGATGCTGCATCCCTCAAGCCTTCCAGAATGCCCACTGCCTCACCCGGTCTTGGCCTTGCACTGTCTCTCGTCCGACTATCTATGTTGGCGCCTTTCAACACTAGTGTCCAGACCAGTGTCCACACTGAGACACGTCCCTTGGGAGCAGGACCCTGCAGGGGGTGTCTTCTGGTGACAGGTGGTGATTTGGTGACAGGAGCATCACAATGGTTACAACTGTGGGGACTGGACGCAGAGGCGGGTTTGAAAGCTGGCCCGATTTGCTGGCTCTGCCGACGGTACAAGTCACCTAGCCTCTCTGTGCCTCAGTTTCCTCACCTGTACGATGAGGCCAACTTGAATACCTAACCTCCTGGAGCTATTGAGAAAATTAAAGGAGGAGGCCTCTGCCCGTGCCCATCATGTGGCAAACAAGGGGTGCGACACGGATTGCCCCAGAAATGCCTTTCCGGGCCAAGGACAAGAGCATCCACTTTTTAAACAAGCAGGCGCGGGCACCTGATTTCGTCTGTAAGAATGCCTCCAACTCATGACTGCTGACAAAGATCCTGGGGCCCAAGTGGACCCTGGCAGTGACCAGCAAACGAGCTTTTTACATGAGCTCCGGCAGCAGACACATCACCAGGGAAGATCAGAACGTGAAATCTGCCCTAGTTCGTCGAAGCACACCCAGCTCTCACCAGCCCTTCCCACCCTCCCTGAATGTTCCTGGGCACAAAGCAAGGTAGCGGCAAGGCTCCGAGGGCTGGTGTGGGTGGGACGGGCACGGAGCAAGAGACGAAGAAGGTGTCAGCCAGATCGTCTACGGCCAGATGCCGTCAGGGAGACTGAAGCGTTGTCTAAGCTCAAACCTCAGGTGTTCTTTCCTAATCCTTGTGTCAGTTTGGCTTTGTCCTCTTAGCACACAATTTTCCCCGCAGGTTATTTGGGGAGAGGAAACCCTAGCAACAACACAGCTCACTTCTCACGACAGTACGCCCGCCTGAAGTAAGGGTGGGTTGAGCCAAGCCACAGCTGTGTCCGCGTGTGGACCTCTGGCCTCACCAAGCACAGAGCCATGAAGGGTTACGGGGCATCACTTTTTTTCTCAACCTCAGCAGAAAACAGTATCAGTTCACGATGAAATACCAGTTGCTACTGCAAAATTGTAGAACAGTTACTCTCCAGACCCACAGACTTTGCCCATAGGCCATCTCAGAGTTTGAAATCACAACACACTTCCTTGGTCAGGCTTTGGAAACTCACTAACGAGATGAATCCTCGTGACTGGTCTTCTGCCATTTGACTGAAAGAAGCCAGAGATGATGTGAAATTACAGAGCCCTGAGCAGGTTCCTAGGGCCTCGGTGAGGAGCTCCCGGCAGTGAGCTGAGAGCACACCTCGTGTTGCTTTCCCAGTGGCCGCATGGGTCCACCCTGCTTGTTCCCACACGGGCAAGCCCTACAGCTGGTTGTGTTCAGAGTGGAACCTTTGTCAATTCTGCTGACTCCTGTTCTGTTTTTTAACATTCGTATGAAATGTGATAAGACTAAGCAGATGTAAAAGCTAATTAAGAAGGAATGTAGACCAAGGCAGAGCACTGCAGCCTTCCAGAGCTAGGCTTAGCCTCAGAAACCGTCATGTGCTGGGGAATGAAGGGGACAGCCTTCAAGTGAAGTCACATCTTCCTCCATTAAGAGAAAGGGAGAGAGCCAGGAAGCACCCGGCCGAGGGTGTCGTCGCCATGCCCCTTCCCTCCGAGCCCCACACTCAGAGGGGGCGTGAGTGCCTGAGAATAAAGCGGCTAAAGGCTTCCTCCTCACTGGTGTTTCTCAGCTACACGGGCCTAGAATCTCAAGTACTAGAAGATGCTCAGGACAGTCACATGCTCGCAAACGGTGCCGTGCAGATCATGACGACAACCACTCAGCCGACCATGAAAACACACGTAGAAGAAGACAGGAGGACATTACCTCTCAGAGGAACCCCAGGACAGTGGCAGCCCCATGGGGGAAGGTGGGAACAGCCTTGTTGGCCACAAGCACGTGGTTCATCCCAAATGACTGATGTGATGATGTGACAGGTCTTGCGAAGAATAAGGACCCATATGTAGAGTAAAGAGGACTTCACTCCAGGGTGTCGAAAGGATGAGTCAGGGGGCCTCTGGTGACCACAGACTGGCCAAGTTCCAAAGTCCCCCACAGGGGGAAGAAAAAATCAAGCCAAGTACGCTGGAGGAGGGAGACTCATCAATTATAACCCGAGGTCAGAGGGATCCAGGAGGTCCTGGGAAAGCCTTAAAGTCAGTCCTAGAAGCAGCTGGGTACATGGGAAACCCTAGAACTTCTTCCCAGCTCCGTGGCCCAAGAAAGAGCAGACAGCACCTTGCTCCGTCATCCAAGACACAGCAACACTTCCCCATGTCCTCCTGGCATGAAGACAACGTGATGATTAAATCCTGTGGTGACCTGAGCCCTTGCCGTGTGTCAGGCTCTGGGCCAGCACTTTCTATGCATCATCTCCTTTCATCTTGTGAGTTAGGTATCTGGCTCCTCATTTTACTGACAAGGAAACTGAGGCCCAGAGAGATGTGGTTACCTGCTCAGGGTCCAACCCTGCCAGGATGCAAACTCCAGTTGGCTTAATTCTAAACCTGTTCTTACCTAGAACCTCGCCCTTTTCAAAAGACCTCCAGACAAACCCTAATGCTCCGTTGAGGATAAACCCTCAAAAGCTCATTCCCATCAAGACTGGAAGTTCCCCCCACAAGGATACAAACTTCTGGAAGGAAAGGTCTGTGTCTTGTCGATTACAGTATTCCCAGGGCCCTTTCCAGTACAGAGACGTGAGCTCAGTGAACGTGCGCCGGAAGGATCCAGGCTGCTTTGAACAGTATTTAGAAACAAGAAAACTTTCCAAATGAGGAAGGCAAAACTTTCTTGTTAAGACACACAGGACCCGACAGGCCCCAAACATCAAGGGACACTGCACACACCGTGAGCCTTCAGAGGTTCAAACCAGACCCAGCTCCGCAGGTGGACCTCCAGTACCCATTTCCTCTCCGCAGTGCTCCTGTCGTCTGAACACCCCCCCTCTAACCCCTGAACTCTGTGGGGCCGCTGGGCCTGCTCCTCCGGCAGCCCAGACCCACCCCACCTCAGCAGAGTACCACAAGCCTGAGAATATCAGGCCCACCTGAGCCCAGGTGAGCAAAAGGCTTACCTTGGTGTCGATCTTCCAGGTGATCTCCCGGATGCTCTGGAACCACTCAAACAGCTCCTCCACCTTGTCTGTGGCAAACTCCACTGGAGGGTCACCCTGCTTCTTGGGCTCCAAGATAAAGACGAAAGGCTTCTGGTTCTTCCCCTGTGGGGCCTTTACTTTAGGAAAGGATAACAAAAGGCCTGATCAGCCTGTTAGAAAGCCAAAGAAGACCAGATTTCCACTTCCCCAGGCCACTTCTCTTATGACCCCCAACCCAACCATCATTGTCAAAGCGCTGACCGGGACATCTACCTTGTATCAGGTAGCGGTCCACGTCTTAATGCGCAGTTCCTGTCAATGTGACCTTATTTGGAAATGGGGTCTGTGCAGATGTACGGAAGGATCTCAGGATGAGATCATCCCTGCATTTTGGGTAGACCCTAAATCTAGGAACCAGTGTCCTTCATCAGAGAAAGGAGAGGGAATTTGAGGCAGAGACCCAGGGGCATTAGTTGGCCATTGAAGATGGAGGCAGAGACTGCAGTGATCAGCTCAAGCCACGGACCGCCAGCAGCCATGAGCAGCTAGGCATGGAATAGGTTCTCTCTACAGGGGAAGTATGTTCTGGAAAGAGAAAATGAAGGCTACGAGAGGAGAAATTATCGGCCACATGATATCATCAATGAAGATCTCTGGGCTCGCACGTGCCAGGCACTGCTCTGTATCTTCTTTAAGTCTAATCACAGCTTTTTGGGGGTGCCACTCTTGTTCTGCCCATTTCACAGGAGGGGAAACAGAGACTTGTTGAGGCAGAGTAACCCACGGAAGGTCACAGAGCTGGTAGTGGCAAAGCTGGGGCTCAAGTCAGACCTGACTCCAAGCTCCCTCCTCATCAAGTTCAGCGCAGGATGATACAAAGGGTGACAGCAGGGAGGGCACGAGCCCCCAGTGCCCCAGACCCAGCTTGTCTCACAACTCGCAGTGGAAGCTCAGGCAGCTTCTGTGGTCGCTACAGGGCTTGGTTTTCTCATCTGTTAACTGGAAATGGAACCAAGAATCCTTTGTCCACCTGCCTAGGCTAGTGGACTGACGGACTACAGGGGGCACGGAGGCCGGCTATGGAAACACGGGCTGCTCAGAGAAGAAAGGCGCTCTGGCTTCTTGCCCAGAAAGTCTCTCCTCACTGCCTTCAGCTCCTTCGACTGGAAGCTGCTATATGCTCACTTCAAAGGCCCAGGAAGCACCATGCAAATTACACCCCTGCCACCGTGGTTGAGGCTGTGGGCTCCCTCCTGCACCAGACTCTGAGGGGGAGGCCAGGTTTCCTGACGCCCAGCTGAGCAGCCAGGAAGCTGCAGCTCTGAGAGGGGAAATGACAGGCCCAGGGTCTCGCGGCAACTGAGAGGCAGAGCTGGGCTAAGAACCAGACACCCCCAACTCTATGCTCCACTGCAGCCCAGCCAACGTCTCAGCTCCTCCTAGAAAAGCATGGGAGACCCAGGCAGACCCCTGCAATGAGGACGATGATGTTGGGAATAACAACAGCCACCATTAGTCCAGCACTTAATATATACACACCAGGGTATATAATAACACCAGATTATAGCGCTTTACGGATGTTAACAGCATAGCAATCAAGACGTAAGATGACAGTCATTGACTAGCTTGGCCCAATACTCAGCTTCAGCAACCAAGTCGAAGCTAGAAGGACCCAGGACAGCTGACCCCCTGTCTGGGGCAGTCCTGAGGCCAGGCTGGGGGGAGATTTGGGTGGGAATCTGGGCTGAGACCATGTGTGCACATACCAACGTTATAGGTGTTGAGATCCAGTATTCCTCTGCAAAGAGACCCTAAGGGATTGTCTTCAATAATCTGTGAAGAAACAAGACATAACTCACGCTCGTCTTAAAGGGAATAATGAAAAGATACCAGTTTCCAAAGTATACCGTTTAGCAGAGGCACTGCCTCTGGAACTGTTTAAAATGCACTTTCATCACAGGCTACGTCCACGGGGAGAGAGCTAAATAACGAAGCATGTTGCTGGTGGGGACCCAGCAGCGAGCAGGTGCTGGCAGGTTCAGCGTTTCACTTTCCAATCTGTAAAAAGGCGCCTTGTGAATTCCAGAGCAGGTTTCGAAGCATTTCCGTGGATCTGGTTTCAGAAACACCCTAGACCCTTTCTTCTGACATTATCAGGAAATGGGACTGGCCCCCTTTCCAAGCCCAGCTCAGGAACCTTCTGTGGCTCCCTGTGTCCTATGGGAGCAACACCTAAGCTCTGCAGTCTCGCCTCAAGGCTTTCCGGGCCCTGCTCAGTCTTCCAGCTCTTCCTCTCGCGAGGCACATTTGAACCATCCCAGGGGTCAGGTGAGGTGGGGAGTTTCCTGGTCTCGGGAAAGCTGGAAGAACTGTGTATCTGCCCATCACATGTACTACCCCACCCCTCCCCCAGGCTAATGCCGACTGTGCGGGTAAAGGGCAATGCGGGATGGACACAGCAGGGGAGGGGTGTGGGGGGGGGGCGTTCCCGTCTCTGCCTCAGGCCGCACGCAATGAACAAAACTGTGTTTCCACTACCACACCTTTGCTTAGGCTGTACCTCCCACCTGCAGTTCCCTTCTGCTGGTCTCTGGCTGCTGAACCCTAACTTGACTTCTAACACTCAAAGGCCTCTTCCTCCATGCAGCCTTCCTAAAGTGCCCCGAGTCCCTTAGAAGAAAGTCTAAGATTCCAGCCTTGGAGCGCTGCTGTCGCACTGAAAGTAGCTGCTCTTCGAGCCTTCTGAGCAAGAGGCAGCGGGGAACAGAAACCAGGTTTGCAATGTCACCAGGAGGGCCTCGACGCACCTTTCCCTTGGGCTGGCCTGCTTACACCAAGCACGTTCTGAATGTCAGGCTGGCCAAACGAAATGTTTCATTCGCAAGCCGCTTTAAGCAAAGGACTTGGCCATGGCCGTTTTCACTGCAGAGGGAATTCTGCATATGCAAAGCCTTCCAGCCCAGCGCAGCAGCCTGATTTAAACCTGACTGTCTTGTCACAGTGACCGTCACCCCCAACTCGGGGGACAGTCCCAATTTCCCCGTCACTCTGCTGTCCCTGTTCGGGAGCTCCTTGGGGAACACAGGACAACGCGTACAAAACGTGGAGCTGGCTCAGTGGACCCCCCAGAATAGGATCGGTGGGTCCCTCCCTGGGATGAACGATGGAGACTCACCTGCTTTTCCAGGTCCTCCCCGTCAGCTGTTGAAATGTCTTCAACGTAATTGGACGGGAAGTACTGCTGGATTCTGGTTCCGTAGTCTCCTTTCCACCTATATGGAAACACAGAGGGGATCAGAGGGCCTTGGCCGAGCGATCATCACTGCTCACTAGCTCCCAGCCGATGGGGGAGGGGGAAGGGGGCAAGTGACTGAGTGGCCGGAAGAGGGGGTCGTTATCTGTGACAGCGGAGCCTATCAAAGGGATCCTCTGCTTTTTTTTTTTTAATCAGCAGTGAGTGCTGGAGGTCACGTCCTCCCCTTACCACGATCCTAGTGTTTGGTCAAAGCCACCAAAAGTCAAAAGTTTCAGTGCTTTAAGTGGACATCAGACGCCGTACAAGACGAAAGCTCAGCTCTAGCGGAGGCCCAGCCCCCTTTCAGGGAGGGCTGTGAATTTAGAGACGGGGGTGGGATGAGGAAGGTTCTGGAGCCAGACGGCCTGGAATCAAACCCAGTTCCACCATCAGCTACGAGGTGTCTGTGCCTCAGACCCTCCATCTGTACGTGGGGATCATCCCAGTGCCTCCCTCAGAGGGTTTTATTGGGACTGTATGAGTTAACATACACTACAAGCTTTGAGTAGCACCTAGTACATATTAAGTGACCAACAGTGTTGGTTCTTGTTACTCAGCTAAAATCGTGCCCCCCACCCCTGACCTTCCCACCTCTGTAGCAACACTAATAACACGAGACAGAATCAACTTTTGTACGTGTCTTGATTCAACCAAACTGGCGGCACCTCCAAGATGTGCCCCCAGGTCCGGTGCCTGGACACGCAGGGCTCCTCCTCCAACCCCTCTTGTGGGCCACTTTCTGCAGCCAGGGGGCTCCTTCCAGAATGCACCTCTGACCCCACCATACCAACAGCTCCTGAGGCCTTCAAAATCAAGCCTAGACTGTTCAGCCTGGCGATCAGAGCCTGGAACGCTATAGCCCCAGGGGCTCCTGGACCCCGACTCCTACCTCTCTGTGACTTGAACCTGATATTCATTCCAGACCACCTGTGGCCACCTCCCCATGTGGCCCTGCCATGCTGTCTAACTTCTGTGCCTTGGTCCATGCCCTTTATAGCCAGCTTGCTCCTAACCATTTAAGACTCAGCTGGGGCCTTCCTCTTCCAAGAAGCCTTCCCTGACTGCCACCTAGGCTGAGTGCTCTTCCTCTGTGCTCCTTGGCATCTGTTCCCACAGCCGTCAAACCAGTCCGCGCCTTATATTTAACTTAACAGTTATACATCGGTCTTCCCCTCGACGTGAGACCTTTCTCGGTCTTAATCAAATCTATCCTCGGGGGCGCTTAACAAATGTTTGTTAACCTGAACAAGCAGAGAGGACTGTCCCACGACCTGGTGGAAACACAGAATTGCCAGTTGTGAGCCTCTTTCACACTCTTTTCACCTTCATTTCTCCAGACCCATCTCCAGCAAAGTCTGGCTGTATTCAGGGCGACTGTATGGACCATTTGCCCAGAACTGAATGGTTTATACCTGTGGTCCAGATGTAGTGTCAACACTGCATTCCCTCCACTCTCGAATGCATCCTGGTTTGAACCACAATTATTTGGTCCTCTAGTATGGGAGGATGCAAAAAAATGTGGACTGAGGCAGACATCCCACTAGGTGGCAATACTGTCACCAGGGAGAGAATACGAAATGAGGGGACCTCAGCTGGACATAAGGTCTACCCTCAGTCCCTCACTAAAGGCACTTACTCCAGTCTCTTAACTCATCTTGAGACAAGATCTCTGGGGATCCAGGTAAGAAGTGGGTCGGAAAGAGGGGGTTCTCCAAATAAACAAAAAAACAAACAAAAAAAGAGTCTGAACACCTCTGGGTCTAGCACATGAGTAAGTAAAAAGTGTGGCCTCTTGAGTCAGAAGGCCTGGCTTCAAATCTCAGGCTGCTGTGTGTCCCTGGACAAGTTACTGCACACTTCTCTGTGCCTCAGTGTCCTCGTCTGTAAAATGCAGGTAAGAACAGAACCAACCTTCTAGGATCACTGTGTGCATTAAATGAATTATTTCAAATGAAGTGCTTAAGACAGTGCTTGACAGTGCTCCATTCAGGCTGCTGTTCAGATTTCTAAGTCAGGTGCAGCTATCTTGCAGGAGGAAGAGGTGCCAATTTTGTGAGGTGCTTGAGTCTCTGCAAGTGCTCATGGTTATGAACAAGTCCTTATGGCTCTAAAGTAGGAATCATCCCATGAACCCACTTGCCTAGGGACCTATGGATGGGCAGAGAATTCTTATTCCCAGGTGAAAAAGGAGAAGAGAGAACTCAACCCTCAAACACCCAGGTGCCTTTGGCCTAAAAATGTACCTCTTCAGTCCAGGATGGGGCCAGCGCGTAGGGCACGGGACTAAGCAATAGCACAAGAATTTGAATTTAAAATAACGCACAGGCTTGTGCTGTTTAGTAGCTGGACCTTGGAAAGCTTCATTCACTGCATCTATAAGTGGGGATAATCATAGTCCTAACTCTGCAGGGTTGTAACAAGGATTTGGTTACTGTATGAAAGCAGCCAGCATAGTGCTTGGCACACAGTAAGACCTCAAGAAATAGCAGCTGCTGTTATAATTAAACTAATACATAATAAGATGTAATGATATGATGAAGGACATGAGAATTGTAATTGTTATTTATCCACTTTTCTGCATACAGCATGCATCAGTCACCTTCCTACAGAAAGTACAACAGGTCAAAGCCAGCCCAGAACAGCAGATAAAGGGGTCAGAGCCCCCCTCAGCCTTACCAGCCCCCAGGCTCCTTGGAGACATTGTGGATGAGGGCGCCACGGCAGAAGCTCAGCTCATCGTTTTGCTTGGCTTTGTAGTCATACAGAGCTTTCACGGTTCTCTGAGGCTTTCAGGGAAAACAAGAGGGTAAAGGTCAGGCCGGGCAACAAGAGCAGGAGGCGGCTGCATTTTCTGGCACATTTGGTTCCTCTCAAAAGAGAGGGAGGCTTTAGCCCAAGGTTACCACGCCATCTGCTGGTGAAGGGCTGGCATCGCCAGGGAGCCATGGCCCCCAGGACATATACCAGGGAGTGGGGATGGGGACTGGCCTAAGTCAGAGCCTAGGGCACCTCAGAGTGAGCCAGTATTGCTCGATTTCCTCAACAAGGAAAGGACATGCCTTTCACATTAAGCCACAACCTCCTCCTCTGAAGTCCTCAGTGCCTGTGCTCCCGGAAGTCCATCCTCCCGGAAGTTCAAGCTCAACACCGTTTCTGGACATCCCCAAGTCTCACCAGCATTTTCACCTAGGCCAGTGATCCCCTAACTAGGCTCCTGAAGGATGCTGACATTTTGCAAGAGTAACTGAGGTGCTCCTCCGTGAAATTCACCAAAAGGAGGTCTCTGCACTGGCAGAAACAAGACAGAACTTAGGACAAAATTTCTCTTCAGTGAACTTGCTTTAATGCCGGCTGCTTGGCAAGCATAAATCAATGACAAAATGAACACCCACACACACAGCAAGCAAACACTAAGAGGAAAACCTCAGAAACAACCAGCCTGTTTAGATCAGTGGCCGCCCCTCCCCCAACCCAAGGAAATGGGGATGGGGGTTTTATAAGGAATCCATAAAACTCCTCAGAGCATGGGCTATGGAGTCAGACACGTGGGTTAAAATCCTCGGTGTGCCCCTTCCTTACCAGCTCTATAATCTTGAGGCGCTCTCAGCCTCAGTTTCCCCATCTGTGAAACAGGAATTAAAACTTTACATACTTCACAGGGTCACTGAGACTATTAAATGAGATAATGCACGAAAGGATAAAAATGACAAGAGCTAGCATTTCTTAGTCAAAGCCCTGTTCTAGGCCTTTTATCTATAGTATCTCCTTAATCCTCACAACAACCCTCACAGGTAGGTAAGCAGTAGGAGTATATCCTGTTTTACAGATGAGGAAGTAGAGGTACACAGAGGTACACAAAGAAGTATCCTTGCCCAAAGTCAACCAACTGGTAAGTGACTGAGCAGAGAAAGAACCCATTAATATGAGTTACTGCCATAGTTCGTGATGTTCCGTAAGAAGCAATGTGGGTTTTATGAACTTTGCCAGAGGAACCTCCCACCAGAGCTTTCGCCCTTGACTCGCCCACCTGCAAACACTGCAGGCTCTACCTGTGCTTCCTGCTTCAAGGGCAGACTTAAGGACCAGAGCCACATCTTACCCCATGAAATCCTACAGGTCACTGCCAGACTCCAAGGCCGCAAGGAAGGTATAGCCAGTGGCGGGGGGGGCCATATAACGGCTTCCAAAGGAGCAAGTCTCCAGCCTGACAGATGGCAGGAGAGGTCCTCATGTCAGGTCCCTCATGAACTAGAGAAATGAACCACCACTGGATGACCAAGCGGGCATGTGGCACAGCAAACTGGCTAAGAGTGCACTCCTGGGAGCACCCAAATCCCAGCTCCACACCTTCCTCAGCAATTATTCAACCTCTGTGTACCTCAGTTTCCTCATCTGTACAATGGGCACAAAAATGGTACCCAATGCCTGGGGCTGTTATGAGGAATAATGAGCCATCGTGTGCTTAGAACAATGCTTGCTATGTGGTCATCAGTATGTGTCAGCTGTTATTACTGATCCGATCACTCCAGTTCTAAGAGCTCATGTAAAGGACATAAAGCAAAAGATACAAAGCCTCACAGGTGAGCAAGTTCAGTTTAGTGTTAATGAGAAGAGCACAGCCTAGAAACAACCCAAATGGCCACTGATGGGGACACAGCCAAATGGGCACAGTCACCCAGAATATTCTACAGCATAAGACACACTCTCTTTTTAAGTTAAAATTCCAGTCCATGTACTTCATCTAAATTGCTTGGCTTACCAGGTTAAACAAAAATGGTCATTAAGTAGCTTAGCAGTGGAGAAACTCAACCTGCGGCCAAGCAGCAGGTGTACAAAGCAGAATAAAAATGGCAGGTGCTGGTGGTGGTGACGCTAAAATACACCTCCATGCGAACAAAGACGAGAAGGGACGGAACACCCAGAGACGCAGACAGCTACTGCACTGGGATGGTGAGACCAGGGCTGGTTCTTTTTCTTGCTTTCAAAGTGTTTTCTTTAATTGTTACATCATTTTTTCAGTCACAGTAATAATAATTTTATTTTGAAGCACTCACCATGGTCTGGCAGCTTGCGATCAAATTCTGCATACAATCATGTCTTACTTGGCTCACTGAGTGTAGGAAGACTTTCTCTACAACTTGGTTTAGTTGCCAGGATTTTATAATGGGGAGATTTCACCTCAAACATCCAGATTACTGGCTTGTCTCGAGAAATCAGAAGACCCAGCCTGATCTCTGGAAAGGCAGCCATCGACTCCTAACGGGGGGCGGCTGCCCTTGAGATGGGCTGTGTGTCCCCAGTTTACCGTGGCCTCCACCAAACCCTGACACCTGGCTGACATGAGGCCATGTCGTTCTCATAACCAAAGCATCTGTCACTTCTAATAAAAGTCTTTGCTATTTAGCCAAGTCCCCTAATGCCTTTCACACCCAGTTCCATTCACCCACAACTTTTCAAGACTTCACTTCTTGCTGAAAGGGATTTGCATTGGCCAAGGATTATAAGTTTAAACAAATTTCTCTCTGGATTTCTACAGAGCCCACCAGCAGGGCCCCTTCCTAAGTGAGAACTGTACACTAATCGTGTACCAGACAGCCCCCCCAAACAGAAAATTCGCCGCAGGCTCAAACTGAATTTGAGATGAAACCAGGAGCTGCAGGCTAACAGTAAAAATCCAGGCCCACCTGCATGAAATTACAGAGCAGCTGGGGTGGGAATGTAAGATACCGTTTGCACTGCAAAGAGGTCACTGAACCAAATGAATTTATGAACACCACAGGCTCAGTCACTCAGCAAGAAACATGTGAAAGACTTTTAATTAGAAGCTGTGTGGCCCAAAGGTGGTTCATCAAACTTCAGAATTTTAGCAAAACACAGTCGCGTTTGGATGGAATTCTATTAACCTCTTCCCTGAAACTAGATGTCGTATTGTCAATCATCAGTTTCTTCTCAAAAAAACATTATGGGGGGCCAAGTTTTCCAAAATGCTCCCTTACCCTCTTTTAACTTGGGGGTGGGCCCCATGTCAATCTAGCGACTAAGGAATAGCGTGAATTGGAAGTTCGGCACCGTACCATGGAAGGACTGATTTCACTGGGATCCACGTACATCCTGCTGACGTCATAGAGGGAGTTTATATCTCTTTCCTGAAAAAGAAGAGAGAAAAATAAATGGAGCCATCCAAGCTCCCGGGACAGCCCTTCCTTAGAACAAGGATGCTACGCACCTTTGTGGTTTCTTGCTCTCCAGGAGAAGAGCTGAAACCTCATCGTTTACTCACCTTGCGGGTGGAGACAGTAAAAAGCTATTAAGAAGTTCCCCCAAACTTGGAAATTTTACCCCAAAATGAGAGCGGTCCCCATGCGGGCCTACACTGTGCCAGGCACTGTGCTCCTACGTAAGAAGAGAACACACACCCTGAGATCCAGTGGTGTGCTGGAGCGAGCTCACCGCTCTTCCTGACCGCCACTCAACGTCACCAGCTTGACGCTGGCCGCCGTGGGAGTATTTACACCACAGAAATTGGCAGATGCCACAAACCAGGGCTTTGTTTCACAGAGAGGTGGGTAAACCTCCACCAGCACACACTGAAGATCCCTCCTGCCCTTCCTCTGCCTCTCTCACTGGCCTTTAGCCCCACCAGCCACATTCCCGTCTCGTGCACGCCTGCTCCCCCACCCCCGGAACTGGCCTCTGCACAGCTTCCCGGCCAGTCTGCTCCCTGGGCTCCCTTCTCACCCTCTGCAGGAGGCCTGCTCCCACCTCTGTGGCCCCAGTCTAACGAAGTGCCCCATCCCTTAGCACACCATCCTGTTTTCTCTTCTTCGTTGTAACTCACCCTGCCCGGTGCGTGTGTGTCACCCAGCTCCCTTTTCTAGAGCCCAAATTTCCCAGCGGCCGATGGTGTTCCACCATACTCCCAGTATCTAGAACAGTTCCTGGCACATGGTTGGTGCACAGTAAATCTCTTTTCAGTAAGTTAATGACTCTATCTGATAGGAACTGAGACATGGTAATCAGATCGGCTGTCTTGTCTGCTCAGAACCCTCCCAACGGCTCAGAATAAAAGCCCGTGTCTCACAGTGGCCCTACACCATGCAGTTCTATCCTTATTTAGTTCTGCCCCCGCCCTGGCTCACTCACCAGCCACAGCAGCTTCCTTTCTGTGCCTTCAGGCACGCTCTCACCTCAGGACCTTTGCACTGGCTGTTCTTTCTTCTTCCTCATAGCTGCGGGCTCCCTCCTCCACCTCCTGTGTCTGCCCACATGTCTCCTTGTCAGCGAGATCTTCCCGGGCACCCTTGAGAAGTGCAGCCCCTTCCCCATCGCTCTATCCACTTATTCACCTGCTCAGTGTGTTTTTCTCCATAGCACTTATCACCCACCAGCTGATACATGCTCTGTATATTTTTTTAAATTTCATTTGTTGTCTGTCTCCCCTACACTAGACTGTAAGAGCCCAAGGGCAGGGTCTTTGTCCACGCTGTTGGACGTAGAGCCGTGTGGGACACACGTAAGTGCTCAGGAAAGGTTTGCTGAATGAACAAACAGATGAATCGTAACCTCAGACAAGATATTCCACCCAATCTCGAGTGAGTCAACCACCTACCATATTGTAGCGCTCCAGGAGCTCGGGGGTCACGGGGTAGCGCAGTTTCATCTTCCGGTAGAGTGCGTGCTTCTCGTAGTAGCTGACCAGCTCCACGAGGCTCTCGAAGTAGGCGGAGGTGCCCAGCACGAAGTGCCGGCCGTCCCGGTTGATGCGACAGTGCTTCACCTTGCCCCTGGCCCTGGGGGGAGACCACATGGTGCTGACATCCTGGCAGCCAGATGGTGGCCATATAAGCCCACCAATTAGAAACAACCTAGTCATCCAACCTAGGGGACCAAATAAATGAAGAGCACACAGCCCTCCCATGGAATACAAGGATGTAGGTCTTTGCAAATCAGATACAGAAGAACCGGTACCTCAGAAGAAACACTTCAGAGTGACTCAACAGCTATAGCTCCTCTGGCCCTTCCCTTCCTCCCCAACTATAGGACTTGACTACAGAACACCCCAGTGTCCAGATCAGGGCCAGAAAACTATGGCCCACAGATTAAATCCACCCCCCTCTCCTGTTTTTGTAAATAAAGTTTTATTGACGCACAGCCATGTTCATCTGTTTATGTACTGCCTGTGGCTGCTTTCACTCTGCAACGGCAGAGCTGAGCAGTTGCAACAGAGACCAACTGGCCTGCAAGGCCTAAAATATTTATCCTTTGATCCTTTATAGAAAACATTAGCCCATCTCTACTCGAGAACTCTGGGACTTGATGCCCAAATCCTTAAATCTTATCTTTAGTGGTCCAACTAGTGCACAAATGGAATTTTTTTTTCCAAAAGGGGAAACAAATCTTTTATTTCCTCACCTATTTGAAACAAGAGGCAGAAAAAAATCCAAAAGAAAATAGAATCCTCAGTCTTACTAGCTTTTATCAGCAAGAACAGAAATATCTGTGACAGTAAGTTTGACCCTAACTTTACAGCCAAGAGCACTTGAAAACTGCAACAGAAATAGTTACTATGCTCAAACTACTTCTCTTAAAAATTTTGCACCTTAACAGACATTTTTTTACTGTTTTAAAAAATACATCCCGTTAAGCCATTTCTTCCAAAACTCCTATTTTAAAAAAAAAAAATGCTAGGAGACTACTTCTTCAGTAGCTTACGTGCAATGATATTTTATTAAATATTTATTTTAAAAAAGAAAAGAAATACTGCTGAGTAAATAAAACAAGTTGCAGAATGCAGCTATAGTATGATCCTATTTGTATTTTTTTTAACGGAACAAAATACCACTAACAGAATGGCGCTATATATTTCCCACAGGTACATACATATGTGTGTAAAAAAAAATTTTTTTTGAGTCTTGATGGAGACGCTAGTTACAAAACTGTGCTTTCTACCAAAACAAAGATTGAGATGGCAAAGACCATAGGGGGCTTTAGCTTTCACTGCAGTATCTTAATTTTTTATAAGGCTAATATACTTACGTAGTGAAAAATTAATTTTAAAACTTTATACAAAAGCTCCGCAGGGCAGGGAGGCTCTGGGGTACCGAGGTTCAGAGCAGGTAACCTCCCTGAGCCTCAGGTAACCTCCCTGAGCCTCAGTTTCATCATGCACAGATCTGGGGATGCACAGCTTCTGTCTCAAGGTAAGTGTCAGGACTGCTGTCTGTTAGGTAACCCAGGGTAAGCCCTTTGCAAGGTGTCTGGCACCCAGAAGAAACTAAAGAAATGGATGGTTGGGAAAATATACACAGGCAAGCCAAAACTGCCCTGGGAGACAGAACAATCAAAATGGGAGAACAGGGCTGGAGTATGAGCCTCCCGGAGTGTGTTGCTACGAGCCAGTGAACACTAACGCCTGAGGGCTTAGCTTCGCGATGAAGCCCCTCATCCCATGGAGGGGCGCCTCCCACCACTCACACCCAGAAAACAACCTCGTCTCTTTGCATGCATTTGAAAGCAGACACTTCCCTCCTGTGGAAATCCATACAGAAGGTTAGTATATGTTCCCAGGGCCTAGAACGGCGCCTGGTACAGAAGAAGTACCCCCACAGATATATGGGGGGAGGGAGGAAGGAAGAAGGGGAGTCCCTTGTAAGTCCTGTGATGACACCTCTCATCCCCACCAGGCCACTGGCCTCATGAGAGCAAGGGCTGGGCTGTTTTTATCGCTCCTGAATTTCTAGACCTGACCCAGAGCAGGGGCTTATCAAACATTTATTGATTTCTAAAAAAGAAAACCTCCAGCTCTCAGGGTGCCTCCAATCTCATGGGGAGGACAGATGTGCAAGCAGAACACGGTGGATGTATATAAGCTGAGTATCAATCTGGGAGCCCGCCGCTTCATCCATGCATTTCCAGTGACCCCAACCTCATCGCCAGCTTGAAGGTGCCCAATCAGAATCAAGTTACCGGGCTCAAGCAGGGGCCAGTGGGAGTACCTCACAAGACTCATCCTCTCTGTGGACGCTGTCCTGGCACCTCAAGGTCAAGTGAGAACAGAGCCAATGGAGCATAACACCGAGATGCTCAGAGCTAGTCTCCTGAGGGTCACAGACGAGGCTTGTATCCGAGTGTGTTGGAGGCCAGTTTCACCTCTTGGGCCTCTCAGCCTGTAGCCACTAAATCCCCACCTTTTTTCTTTCAGCCACAGAGTTTGGTTTCTGTCCCTTGCACCCAGAAGCACCCCGACTGACGACAGACTATAGCACAATGCGACCCCCAACGTCCAGCCCAGTGCCTGGTACAGCACAGATTCAATTAAACGCATTCAACTCCCATCCAGGGGTAGCAGGCACCGTAAAGAGTTGTGGGGAAAAGAGCAAAGACACCCCTCTGTTGGCGGCACAAAGCACAAAAGAGCCACGCTGGATGGAGCTGGGACACAGTAGGTCCTCAATAAACAGCAGTGATAATGACCATCACCACCCCCAAGAAGGCAGCTCGGGGCTAATGGGGGGATGGGGGGCAGACTGGAACAGTATACAAGGGGGATGGGTGAGGGCAACAGGAAAGGGAGGACAGGAGCAGGCTAGCACACCAGGGCCCCGACTGTGCTGCCGGTAACCACCTTCACCACGGGGAACCGTGGGCCCAGAGCTTCCAGCTCCTTCCATTTCTCATGAGAAGCAATCTGAATTTCCAGGTAAAGCTTCTCCGTTTTTAACATCACCGTGCAGGCTGAGCAAAACACCCAGAGGCCCAATTTGGCCCACAAGCCTCTTGCTTAGACCTCGCAGTAAAGCACGCAGGCTCTGGAGGAGGACAGGCCTGAGTCTGAAACCCTGACGCAGCCTAGGATGCGGCTGTGTGGCTTTAGACAGGTCAATTAACCTCTCTGGGCCTCCCTTTCCTTACTTGTAATAACTGGATCTACCCCTCATGGGCTACAGTGATGGCCTCGAACAGGTGAGGCCTTGAAGGCAGCCCAGTGTCCCAAACATCAGTTAGGAACTCAATATCTGGTAGCCAGCATTCTATTACCATCATCAAGAATACACAGGGAAACCCTGAAAATGGGGAGACAGAGGGAAAGTATGACGAACTGGGTCTGAACCTCCCTCACATTGCTGTTGGTAGAAATTGGAGGAATTGGGCATCTTGGGGTAGAATTAACGTAGAGAACCACACTCCTAGAAATGGTTGGTCCATACAACCACTGGCAGTGGGGTGTCAACTGTGGATGGGAGGAAACAACATCTACAACATCAGCCATCTGGGTTGCCAGGGCTGCCTGGGTTCGAATTCCAGCTCCACCACTCACAGACTGCTTGTTTCAAGCAGGTTATTTAATCTCCCTGTGCCTCAGTTTCCTCCTCTGAAAAGTAGGGATCACGGTCATGCTGATCCCACAGTCGTTGGAAGATGAGATGAATTAATATAAAACACAATGCTCCTGAGAATACAGACCAGCGCCCAGCACACTGAAAGCACACGTCAGTATAGTCTGCTCTCGCTCTTTACTATCGCCATCGTCGTGGTTGACAGACACCCTGGGCGGAGGACACAGAGCTCAGCCTCCACCTGCAGTTCCCCCTTTGTTCTCCACACCTGCCCTTCCCAAGCCGTCTCTGCAGAGCACACAGTGGGCTCCAGCCCGTGCACCTACCTGAAGGTGATGGCGTAGGAGTCAGAACCTTCCCGCTTCCGGATCAGGAAGGCCCCATCCCGGGGAACCCTCATCAGCATGTCCTCCGCTTCTCCACGGCTCAGCCCGTCATAGTACCACCTGCAGCACAGGGCCGGGAAAATGGCCAAGGGAGAGGCCGCTGAGACCGGCAGCAGAGGAGGAAACGGTGGGTTCCCGGGATGCCTGAGACACGGCCCTGGAACCCACCACGGAAATTACACAGTGGGCCTCCACTTCCGAAATCACCTCTGAAGACAGAAGTTTTTAAAAAGATCACCCAGACACAGTTTGGGTGAAGCGTTCATGTAGTGGGTCTGCTTGGAGCATAAGCGAATAAATCAACTTACATCTTTACCCACCCCCGACCCAAGCAACAGAGGGTGGCACAGTCACCACAGTGTCTCAGAACAGCAGAGGCAGAAAAGATAGGGAATAGGGTTTTTAGGTTGTTTTTAAAGATGTGAAATAGCAAATTTTATGGCAATCCATCTGAATATGGACAAGAAAAGTAAAAAATAAAGGTGTCATAGCTACATGGCCTCCTGTGAAATGTGCATTTGAGCAGCCTTCTGCTTAAAAATTACTCTTTGCTTTTCACAACTAGTCAACCCTTTGCAAGGCCTAACTGATACTCACTTGACAATTATTTTTTCGCTTTCAGACCAAAAGGAACGAGCTTGGACAGAAAACAGTAACACCAGGCCAAAATTATCTCTGAAAATCAACGCTCAAGACCTCACGACCACGAAGATAAAGGAGAAGAAAGGAAAGGAGAGGGAGAGGGAGAGGAGAGAGAAACAGGCCATAGGTAACTGGACAGCGGCCGCCCTGGGGAACTGCAAGAGACCCCGGTGGGCCCGGGTGAGGCGCCCCGTGGGAATCTGGGCCCCAGCACACCCTCCAGGCTGGTGTTTCTGATCCGTGAACGCAGTCGCGCCCCCAGAGCACAGGGCACACGTACGGCTTCGACTCGTGCGGGCTGGGGTTGGGAACTGGGTCGGTGAGTCGGAGCTCGAACTCGGCACAGCGCAGGTGCGTCTCGCTGTAGTGCTGGATGAGGGCATAGATGCTGGTGAACATGAGGTTGTCAGTCAGGTAATACTTCAGGGTCCCGCCCTCCATGGTGGAGCGGATCCGGCAGTGCTGGACGCGGCCCGACCGCCTGCCGGGAGAGGGACCACGTCAGAGCCCAGGCCCGGCCGGCTGGCCCTTCCCGCGGCCGGTACGGCAGAGAGCACAGGGTGGGCCACAGCTGCAGCCGGGGCCCCAGGAGTGGACGCTACGTGCGGCCACACAAGCCTCCGTCTGCTCTTAGCACCGGCCCAGTGCTTTCACACAAGTTGATCCTTGGGGCTGGATTCCAGACCATTCTACCTACTTCCTCTACCCGCCGTCCCCTTTTACCTACGTAACTGTTCCTCTGGAGCCAGACAGCCTAGGTTCCAATCCTGACTCTGCCACTGAGGAGCTAAGTGACAGTGAACAAGTGACCTGTCCTCTCTGAGTCTCCCTATTATTACCCTAGTGGTCCAACAGGGACAATGATAGTATCCTCCTCACAGAGATGTCCTGAGGATGAAACGAGATCACACACAGCATGTGCTCGGAACGCTGCCTGGTACCTGGGTAGCATCTTACAGGCGTTAGCTGTCGCGATTATTTGTATGTTGTTAATATTAGAACTTTTATCCTTCAGGTCGCAGTTTAAACACCACCTCTTTCAGGAAGTCTTCCTGGATTATTCTCCCAACATCACACGAGACCCCTCTCTTACAGACTTTCATAACGTCTTGCGCATTTCCCACTGCACACGTCACAACGAGAATTATGTATCATTTGCCTGATTCCTTTTCCACTGTTCATCTCCCTCCTGAAACTCTAATCTCCATCAGGACAAGGACCCTGTCTGTCTGTCACTGCTAAGTCACTGTGCCTAGCACAGAGCAAGGACCCAATAAATAAATATCTTTTGATGAATTCATGCACAGATGACTGAGTGACTGAGTCAGTGATGAGTCAATACAGCCTCACCCACAGTTCCGTAAGGCCACTTTACAATTTTAAATACTGCACTGAAATATCGCTAATCTTGTTGACTAAGTTTGGGGGCCCTCACCCAAGTCTTGCCCCACACAGCTCACTAAATAAAGTCTGGGTTTCCAGCCCAGCCCCACCCAAGCCTGGCCTAAGCTGCCACCACTTGCGTCACGGCACCCCACCCCACCAGCTGCGAGGAGAAGGCGCGTGCCCCGGGGAAGACGGCCATTACCAGAAGGACAGGGTGTAGTCATTGGGGTATGTCTCGCTCTCCCGCACCAAGAAGGTCCCATCCTTGCCCCCCGTCTCGGCGCAGTATTCCTGCAGCAGCTTCTCGGCGCTTGTCCTCTTCTCCACCTTCTTGTGGAACCACTTCTCCCCGAAATGCAGCTCCGTGGGGGCTATATCCTGGGCCGCAAGGAGAGGAGGGGTTTCTGAAAACCCGGACCAGACCCCCAGTATCATCAGGCTAGTCCCTCTGTGTATGCTGATTCCTGAATAACAGACTGGACTGGGCAACAGACCAAAAACGGCCTCAGCTCACTTTTACCCCGAGAGGTCCGGGAAGCCAGCCCTCCACTGCCCTCCCCACCCCCCAGCCACCTACTCCTGACACCTCCCCATTTGTGGTGGCCTCCTGGAGTTCTGAGTCCCGGGATAAGGGGTCCCCAGTACAGCCCTCAACTCTGCTGTACAGGAAGCCTGAGAGCCATAATACCGTGGGGGCTGCACTCAAGGGACAGTACCAAGGATGACCAGCAGCCCCGGGGGAGAGGGCAGGAGAGCCAGGAACAGGCTAGTGGGTAAGGCT